>NW_028186967.1:3528655-3543972 GCF_003343005.1 Rhea americana
GGCGGCGGCTCTCGGCGGGCTGGCGGCGGGGCGGCCGCGCGGCGCCGCTCACTCCGCCCAGTTCCCGTGTGCGGGAGGAAGCGAGTCACGGCCCCGGCTCCCCGCCGCCATTAGCTGTCCGCTGCKGCGGCGGCGGCGCCGTCCCCGCCTCAGCCCCGCGGGGCGAAATCGCCGCCCGCCGCCGACGTTTAGGGACTCTGGCCGCTGCGCAGCGCTCCGCGGCGCCCCGGGAGTGTCTCCGCTCCGCTCGGGGGCACCGCGGGGCTCCGAAACGTTTCTGCCAGCTCCTGCGGGGCTTCTCCCGCGCCCGGCGCAGCGCCGCGGCAGAGCGAGGCCTGATGCGAGCGGCCGGCGCGTCCTCTCCGGGGGGCGACTGCCCTGCTCGCCGGGSCCAAGTAGCCTCCTCCCTGCCCTGAGGCGGCCGGGAGGTTCATTTCATTTTATTTTTATTTTTTATTACTGCTCATTTATGAGCAAAAGCGTGTTCCTATGACTTTCCTTGCTCTCTTCATTGTGCCGAATACCTTCAGCATTTAAGCAGCAAGGAAATCTATATTAGCAGTCACCTATAATATGTTTGTTCAAGTGCTTGAGTGGCCAAGGTTCATGTGTCCGAATCCAGTGTGCTCTCGCGAGTGTTGCATTATGTTGACCTTTTGTTTTCATTTTTTCTTTCTTTCTTTTTTTTTTTTTTTTGGAAGGTGGCCACTGCTTTTGGATGCCGTAGTTTCTGTAAAAGTCCAGATTTATTGATATTCAGTTGTTCTGCGCTTACCTGCTGCAGCTCTCATTGCTGCAGTGTGACTCAAAGGAAAAGGGAGCTCTTAAAAGAATAAAAACAATTCTGAAGAGTTCAGGAAAAATCGTCGCAATTAAACAGAAAATACAAGCTGGAGTACTGGCTGTAAAGCATTAAGATACTGTCCTCTTAGGAAAGCTAAGGAAAAGCTTCACAGTCTCCAGATAATTCGTGTTGCTGTTGTCCTTTAAGAGAAGAAAATTTGTAAAAGTTCATGCAGTCTGGGTTGCAAAAAACCTCCCCAAACATTGGCACTGGCCTCCCCCCCCATTACGTAAATAGGCTTTGTATCTAAATCCCTGTTTTTGTTTTGTTTTTGTTTTTGTTTTTTTTTTTGTTTTCCCCACACATTTCTCAAACAATTGCGAACACTTTATATGGCAAGAAAGGTGACTGCTAGTACAGATTTTCTTGCTGCTTAAAAGGCTGAACGTGAGCAAGTGGCTTTGGAGAAGCTGTGCAAATCAGCTGGATTTTGGCTGGACTGTTTGCTTTAATTATGTATGAGGAAGAGTCATCAAACCCTGTAGCTTTGGCTAAGACCTTTCTGTGGGTCTGACATTGATTGGTATTGCTTCTGAAGCTTGTGGTAYGACCTTCTAACCCAATGTGCTAAGYCTGCCTTGGTAGGACTCTGCTCCAGCAACCCTGAAGCTGGACACCCTGTTCCAGTCCCTTTAATAGGAGCAGAGTTCTCACGTTCAGTCCACTTTTTCCTGCCTGAATACAGACACAGCAATGATAAAAATCGCTACCTAATACCACAAACAATATTCACTTACGTAATGAGAAGACAAAAATAGACACGACTTCATAACAATAATGTTAATTCRGAGAATTTTAACAGGGTGGAAAGAGGTCAGAAAAAATTATGTGGAATTTTAAGTAAGGCGTTAGCTAGGCCTTAGACTTAAGAATTCACGATGGCTTCTGAGTCAATTTTGTCAGTCTGTGATAAAGTTGTTCTTTATCTTTCTTCAAAGAGTGTTTAAAAACATAGTTTTAAGTTCACAGTAGTAGAAGTTCATGCTTTATCAGATGTTCTATAATTCTTAAAGTAGTTTCAGGACATTTTTGAATATTTCCCAAGTATTTCTGTTGTAACTCTGCCCTTTGCTTTCCCTCCTGGTCTTGAAATAGATCAGCAACAGCTCTTCCCCATTGGGTTGAGGTATTTCCTTGACCAAGAAAACATCTGCATATTTGGTGGGTTTTTTTCACATCATCATCCCTCACAAGAACTATAACATTTAAAGTCTTATTTTGTTCTTCTTGATGGCTTTGATTAGTCCAAGCTTCAAGTATGAAAGCCTGYTATCATTTTTCCAGAACTGAGGATAACTCTTCTTAGAACAGGCTCTACTGGCTTTATTTATGTGGAAAAAAGTAACTTCAGTAACTACTGGAAAGTTAACTGTCTTAGTATGTCCCATTCTTTTTTACATCATTCTTTATACTGCTTTAAACTTTGATTTATGTGTAGTAATCAGAAGACTTCTATTGAATTGCCCCAATACTGTCCAGGTGTTCTTGAATTTTTTTAAAAAAGTTATGACTTAATAACTGAAATTACCCTTTCCTTGCATTACTGATAATTGAAACTAATTCTCCAGTTACCTAGTTTTCTTAGGTCTCAAGAATTACACTTTTGTTCTGACAACTCTAAATAAGGTCTTGTCTTCAAAATGATTAAAATAATATGTAGTACTAATACCAAACATTTCTACAATTATTCACACAGTTACAGTGATACTACAGAAAAATTAGGCACATTTGTGTATAGCCAGAGGCATAGGTAGTGATAACAGGGTGATACTGTCTCTAAGTTTCACCTTGGATGATAAAGTGGGTTTCTGTACGCTGCACAAGTACTGCAGTGTGCAAACTTGAATTAAAACCCTTAGAATGGCCAAAATGAAATTGGCACGTGCTCATTATAAGACTAATAAAGATGTAATAAATAATGTAAAATCAATAATTTAGTGTTGAGGCTGAAGAAATTCATTATGTGAACTAATTGTTGTGCTGTTTCTAAGGAAAAATTGATGCTTCTTCCCATTCTACTTGAATGTAGTCCAAAAATCTCATAGTTGAGAGAATTAAGAATTTTAAAGGAAAGAAGAAATAACTTCATTGATTTATAAGCTCAAGTTTGCCTCATATTTGAATCTCTTGGCACAATGATGTAAAAACTTACAGTATTACTGTAATTTTGCAGAAATAGGTGCATCTGCAAACTTGAGTTTGGGGGTTTTACTTGAAACAGTTTGTTCCTGTTTGAGGTTGGCCAGGAATATGCTATGGTAGGAAGCCAGTCATGTATGTTCCTCCCCAGACTGCTTTTGCTTATGTGGTGGAAGGGACCATGGCATAAAATAGGGGTTTGGAACCATGCTTTTGAGCARGATTCGAGCATCTTAGTACTGTATTTCCAGATTTGTTTTTTCTGAGAGGGCTTACTAGCTGAACTACATTGCCACCTAACTGCCCAGTGCCAGCTCAGAACTGGAAGCAGTTAACACTAAGTCTCTACGGAGCTGCACAGGAGTTCATCAGCCCTGTCAGCTTTAATTGGCCTGTTTGGAAACAAGGCAGCTGCTCTGCATCCTTAGTGTAATTTATTTCCAAATTTGATAATCTACCCAGAATTAATGGAGAGCTGACTATAATTATTTTTTCCGGTTAGACTAGTTACAGAGTAAGTCCTATTGCACTGTGTTTTCTTTTTCATATTTTCCATTATAACTTTAAAGAGCATATTGCATTATACTTCCCTTTTGGCTTCATACCTTATACTTAACTCTACAAGAAATTACTGAGCAGTAATGTGCTAGTCACATGTTTGCAAAGTCAGCTGAGTTTATTTATGCATTTAACACAGRGTGCCTAATTCTTATTCTTCTTCATGCTCAATAACAAAGAAATCTTTAGTTTACAGTTTTAGAACTGTAATAATTCATCCTAAAAATTCTAAGTATTGCAGCTGTCCTAAATAAATATAGAGGGTATATTAAATGATAGTAGTAATAAATCATTGGTTTTTTTGTTTGTTTGTTTTCTTTTTTTTTTTTTTTTTTTTTTTTTTTTTTTACAAATGAGAGATTTGAAATCTCACTCACTCTTGCTACCAGGAGCATCCCAAAGCAATCAATAGTATCTGAATAATTACTAATAGGGCATCTGATATACTCGAGAACACTTGGACGCATAGAGAAGGAGTGATATCGTGTGGTTTTATGTATGACCCAAAGATAATACCGAGGTAAAATGAAATTCCATTGAAATTATTAATTGCCATGCAGCCAGGGTCTCATGCTTTTTGTTTTAATGTAAAACACATGGCTTTGTTTGTTTCCATCAAACACATTAGTAATATGCCAGAATGGATGTGTACAGATGGACTTGATAATGGAATGGATTGAATTAAAACCTCTTTGAAGCTGAAGGGTGTAACTGCCGTCTTTAATCTCACTTAATTTAGGGACAATTAAGTTCCTTTACGTAACCAAGCAGTTGAAACAACAGCTGCCTCCCTCCGGATCCGGAATAAGACTACGCAGGCTTCGGTGGCAGCACCCATGCGAGGTAGCAGCACTGCTTCGCCCGTCGCTGCTGCGGGGCACGGCCTCTGGTGGCCTTGGCACAGCTCTGTCCGGGAGCCTGTCGGAGAAAGGGGGGTTGCTTTGCAAGGGATAGAAACATGCCGAGCATGGGTGGCTTGTGAGTGTGTGGGGGAAGAACAGAAATACTTTAAGTTAGTGCTTCGACAGATGCTAAGCTATAGGCCCCTTTTGCCTTTTGGCTGCACTTTTTATAACGTGCTGCTACCTAGCAGACCCTTTCTGTGTTTCAAGGGGTGATCCATTGGAATTTGGGGACATCTGAGGCATACTGAAAAATCTTAACATGAAATACAACACCTACCATAAAGAATTATGTAACATGATACAAATAAATATGTACATAGTATTTTTTTTTGTAGATTTAAATGAAAGAAATCTAGTTGGGCACATGGTAGTTTTATGAAATGCTAATGATTAACTTGTTAGAGCAAAAGTTACCCAAGGTCAAAATACTATATTGCAGATGTTGTTGCAGCCACAGATAGGACTGTCAGGAGCTCAGTGTTGGAGCAATGACTCAGAGCCCTTTTTTTACTCTCTTTAAAATATAATATTAATACACATAATCCAGGCAAATGTACCTAATGTCAGCCTGTCTGGAGCCAGCTTTTAGCCTAATTTTGTTACCATGAGACCACCTGAACCAGCCAGGCCCTGCAGTGTGTTTAGTTTGAAAGACAGAATTGGAAAGTGTCATCTTAACTCTGATCGCTGCCTTTGATTTACCTTCCTTTGGCATCTCTGGCTGGCTGCTTAGGCTAAAAGAGCTGAATGCTAAAGCTATAACCTACACAGTAGAATATATCCTAAGGACTACTGGAAGTCTGCAAAAGTCTGCTAGCATTAACGTGTTCTTTTTGGCCTTCTTGCTTGCTCTTTTGGAACCTTTCTGTTGTGTACAGAGCACAGCACAGTGGGGTCCCAGTCCRTAACTGGCACTGCTGAAGTATCTACAGGCAGCTCCTCTGGTTGCTTATGCCTGAAACAGAGCCTGCCATTACTGCCCAAAGGAAAGGTTGAGCAGGACATGGTGGTWCACCAGGGTATTGTTTTATGTTCACAGAGAAATAGCAGAAAAAACGGAGAATGACACAGAGAGGAGTAGGGAAACTCTAGACCACGCTCAGATGCCCACTGATGGCACAATCTCTTTATTTTCTGAAGAGGAGCGAGTCCTCCAGGCAAGCTGCTAAGGCAGTGTCATGATCACGCACACATGAGCAAGTGCTGGCATGCCAGGAAAATACATGGCTGCTCGGGCAGAAGATCTGGACACCTCCAATCTAGTGCAACAGGAACCATCTGATCAAGTTCTGTGTTCTTCCAAAGTGCTTGGGTGCCTTCTGCTTTGCTAGATCAGAGGTTTCCAACTTTTCTTCCTGCACTGGCCATTTAGTGGCTCTTCAGTTGTTAGGAGAAAGCCAGATGGAAACACTCTCCTACTAACCACTATTGGAAATCCAGTGCTTGTCAGAAAGGGAAAATTGCACACCATGTGCACTGAGATCCTCCAGCACTGCCTCTGGTAGCAGGCTTGTCACACTGATGTGCTGGTGGCCTTCATTTTTGGGGGCTGCTCAGGTGTATAAGGGGAGCAGGATGTTGAATGATTACATCAGACTGCAAATCACACATTGATACTCTCTTCCATAAGGCTCTTAGCCCATTTTGTCAGGGATGTGCTGGCCATCTAATATGAATAAGACCAGAACCCCTAGGAAAGATGGCAGCAGAGCCAGGYTGCTGTTAAGAAAATAATTCTCCCAGTCAGCACTTCTCAGTGCACTCAGAGAGTTTTCCCAGAAAAAAAAAAGCCACTGTAAGCAAGCTACAAGCAGGAGGAATTATCCCACCAGGCCACCGGCAGCTTGCTGGCTGTCACCTCTCCACCTTGTGCAACTGGTGTGCACCTTGCATCAAGTTCCCCAGAATTTGCCTTGCAGCAGCAATGCTGCCCTGTCATTTTACTTCCCCTTGTGTGACTGATGTTGCAGGTAGGTATTTTGTTTCTGCCAGATTTTAGTATTCTGCCCATACTAATGCTTTATATTACCTGTGTGTTTCACTATGTCAGTCCAATCCTGCAAGCATAGAAACTTGTGTATAGCCCCTTGAATTCCTGGAGATTAATCAGGCATATAAAAGTTGGCTGGATCAGTAAATACTTTTCCAGCTCTTTCCAAATCATTTATGGTAACACATTGCTTATCTTTGTTTTTTCTTTCACATTTTAAAAAGAACATTTAGGGCAAGGGTTGCATACAATCATTATCTTTAAAAAATAAACGTAAGTGCAGACAAGATCCTAGTTCAGCAAGCATCTTTTCTTTATGAAAACAATGAAGTGTACAGACAACATGTACACCAGGGAAGGTCAAAAGGACCAAGTAATGTACATGAGTTTTTCTTAGAGGAGACCCTTGGTTCCTAATTAGTTTTTYACCCTCTCAAATCAAACCTTTACCAAACAGCAAAAAGAAGGAAGCCCCCAGCAGAACAGCAGCACAAATCTGTGTCTGGGAGAGTACAAATAATACAATGAAAAATACTCCCCTCAGCATCTAAACTGATTTAATTATTTTAAAAAGAAATCTATGAAAAAAGTTTTTTTTCAGGGGTTTTCAGCCATCGCCTGAAGTGAGCTGCTAGCGTATACAGCACTTCAGAGAAGGTCTTGCTCCATTTGATTTACACTGTGTCACAGCATTGCCAAAATGAGCAATGTTCAGCACTTAGAAAACTGAATCAAAATATACTGACTTAGTTTCAARGAAGCTATTTATTGTTAGATTTGACTCTGGATCTCTACTCCTTTTCCACCACAGTACATCTGGAGCTGTGTTGCCAACCTGTGTAGTTTTGTTGTGCCACGATGTTCTGGGGGGGCCACACCAGCCGGGCCTGTCGGGACTGCAGCCTCCCCATTAGCACTTCCCTGTGTGACACCTCCTTGTTCCAACATGGCAGAGGTTTCCTTTTTGCTGAAAAAAGGATTAATCCTTATCATTACGGAGGAAGGAGCAAAAGCAAACTCATAAAACTCCCAATCGGACACTGAAGAAGTAAAACTCCACAGTAGTTATTTTAAGCTAAGTTCATGATTTTYATCTCATGCATTTTCAGTGTCCCAACTCATGATTTTTGGACAAAGTTGCATATATATATAGTAGTAAACAAAATGCTAGTATTTTGGGAGTAATTGCAGGGATGGATGGAGGAATGGTTAATCTTGGGTTATGATACATTGTCTCTATTACGTTGTTAAGCCTGGAATGAATGAAACTAGATAAAGCGTTTCACACAGAGACTCCCAAACTGTCCATCTCTGTCTCTCTAGTCTTACTCCCTTTGCCTCTGCTTGTGGGTTCACAAGTTGAGATTTACAAGTTGACTCCATGTCTGAGAGTGAATTGCTTCATCTTTACTAATGAGAGATGTCTTCTATGAGAACTTCATATATCTACAGACATAGATTCCATACTGCTGTTTTATTTGTATGTTTATAAATGTTCTGCCATCATAAACATTTCAAATTATATATACAAAAATCTTCTCTTAATGCTTAAAATTTACTAATATTTTATGTCTGTCAAAAATCACCTCCTTATTAAAGTTCAGTGTTAAAAACATGCTTTTGCTGTTTGTCAGTCAATGCAAAATAATTGCTGTATGTGGGTGTCTTTTCCAAACAAGCTAATGCAGACTGCTTCCATGTTGCTAATTGTATGAAGAACTTGTGTACCATATGACAACTGATTCAGTGAATCAAAATGATTAGCATCCTCTAGTACTAAATGCTTTTTAAAAAAAAAAAAAAAAAAAAAAAAAAACAGAAAAAGAAAAGAAAAAACTGGTTGGCATTTGCTAAAGCAGAATTCCAGGTGAGCAATAAAATGGCTCATACAAGTTAGGAAAACCCTGTCCAGCATGAATTGTATATGGCCACTTTAAAAATACAGGCAAATTTTAGCCTACCTGTGTCTTCAAAAGAGAAGATGTTAAATGATCAGAGATAGATAAATGCACAGATTCAATTAAGACTGTATTACTATGACATTTTACATCATGAAGATGTAGCTCTTATTTCTACACCCTGCAGATACAYTGCACATGAACAAGGGGCAGCCCCTGTGTTATTTGCATGCATTAYCAATATAAGGAAAAAGCAATTTCTATGTGTGGAAACTATAAAGGAAATCTATATCAACAGCAATGCTTCAGAGGAAGAACTTAGATCTGAAAAAATGCATGAAAACAAAAAAAAAAGCAGCGTTACTGTCTTCCCAGAATAGTGAGGAAATAAGAGCCTTSTGTATAGAAGCCTCTCTTGAAAAGAAAGCATGGGATTTCATATAGATAGACTGGTACTGGTACCTTGTCCAGGGAACCGTCTTCCGAGAAGCATGCCTTTTCAGTCGTGCGTTTCTGAAGCAGGCAGAGYTTTCCTGCAGTGATCTAGATAAGGTTGTTGTCTTACACTATTTAATTACTACTTTAGGCTCCAGTCTATCAAATGGTGTAAGTGTGTGTTCAGTACAAATCAGTGGGATTAAAGTATATGCYTAAAGTGAAACTCGTGCTTTAGTTTGTCATTTAGAAAGGCGTTGCCGAATTGGCATCTTAATGATGTGTCAGTATAAAGATCCTTTCTCTAGCATTTTTCCGTAGGTGGATATTTTTGTCTTTTCATTTTCGTGATTGCTTCTTTGTAAAAGCTGATTTGGCTGCATCTTGTAAATGAATGTGCATAATGAGAGACAAGGGAAAGAGAGATTACTCTGCCTGTATATCATATTAAAAGCATGGAGTAAGAGGCTTTTCTCCTCCAGAACAGACCTTTGGGAGACTGTTATCAGTGACAGTAAAATGAAGTGACTGCAGAAGTAAGAAACAATCTTACATATCTCCTGAATTTTTATAAGATCTTTAATAAAAGGATCCAATATATCATATCTGTCAACCTTTTAGGTGCAGAAAGGATTCCAAATGTTTCTGAATACACAACGTAAGTATTTGTTCATTTGTTCTTTTTTTCAGGGGCGCCTACCTTGGACTGTGGCAGCCAATGTACCAAAGCATCGCTTTTCAAAGAGAAGTGAGGGGAATTAAAAAAAAAAAGTCATGCCTGTGAATTTAGAGTTTTATGAAGTAAAACTCACTGGAGTCCCCTATTTGTATCTGGAACAGGAAAAAGCAGGGTTATTACCTAACCGTGATTCTGAAGAAGTAAGAGGTGAGATCATAATTTCGGTTCTGCTAAAGATCTACAGGGATGTTTTCTTATTTTCCTCTGCCTTTCCCAGGAAGGACTCCAATGTCTCAAAGATGACTGTTTTTGAAAGCTGGTAATTCAAGCCTGAAAGTACTGCAGGTGTTGGAAATGGATTTCACTGTGCCACTAATATGCATACAGCTTTTTAAGGAGACTGATAACACATACCTTTTAAGTCCTTTTTGTTGCTGATACAGCAATCCTTACCCAGCCAGACCACCCGGGAGCTCAGAGGGAACTTGAGTTTAYGGTCCCAAACTGAATCATGCCTATGGCTTTAAAGTAAAAATCTTGCAGGGAGTGAGTAATAAGTGAGCTCCGGAGGCAGATTCCTCAAGAGTTTTGTGCAGGTCTGCACATACTAAAATCTCGACATTTTTTGGAACAGATAAAAGACACTGATGTGAACATACTAGTGTTGAACTGTGGCTTGTTTTTCCCCTATGAACTTCACCCAGTGCACTTCTGAACTCCCTTTCTACCTTGTGAAACAGCTAAGAATCATATGCCCTGAACAGTTAGCATTTAAAAACAAAGGGGATTTTTTACAACTATGCACAATAATCACATTCAGAAAGAATTACTACATAATTAAGTACTGTTTATTTTACCTATGGCATCAGAGATTTTGGAGCGAGGGATGGCTTTCTTTTTCTTATTTTTAAAWTTTATTTATTTATTTTGGGGTAAAGCTGGTGTATGAGCTAACAGAGTATTCACAGCTCTTCCACACTTAGTGGCCATCCACTTAGTAACGTGCTCTTGCTTCTCCATGGCTGACCACTGGGTTTCTTGTTTCTTCTTGCCAGGTGTTTTAAGGGAAAGCTGCACTTTCCTTGATTTCCCCTGGTGTAAAGCCATGTCTCATTTGCCCCAGCAATGAGAATTTTACCTGTGACTTTCATGTGAGCAAGATCAGATAGAGGAAAGAAAATCTTGCTCTCGGGGGGAAGAAAAAGCCAGCAGACGATTCCTGGCAGACAGCAAGAGGATGTGAGGGGGAGCCTCGCGGCAGCCCTTTACCCACTTTTTCTCCTTGCTGACAAGGAGCGCAGGGAGGGACATGCTGAACGGGTTACCATAACCCTCCGATGGCTAAAGCGGTTTGGCTGCTCTCCCTGTGCCGAGTCCCTGCACCGCCTCCTCTGTAAGCCTGGTATTACTAGCACAGTTTGGTCTCTAAAGTAGTTTTTTCAAATCCTTTCACAGATACTATCTTTCAAAGCATTTTAACTACCTACCAATACAGCTGCCAGGAAACGACAAGTTACCATCACTGCTGCTACTGAAGATTAGTATGGGGAGAAGACAAATTATGAGTGGCATGGAGCGGTGGATTGCTTCTCTGCTGTTTATTTAATATGGAGAGCGAAACCATGAGTAGCGCGGAGTCGATTCGCCACTGTTTATTCTAATACAAAGAACAAACACTCAACAGCTGGAGCTGCCAGGAGCCACGCTCAAAGCAAACAAAAGGAGCCGCTTCAAATAACAGGCGGCTGCGAAGTGCAACGGCGGGGCGATGTGGCTGCTAACAGCTTGCATGGGTTTGCAGGAGAGAAATCTGTTACGGCTGCTAAATATACAGGAACCTCACCTGTGTCACGAAGAGCCCAAACTGCGAATGTTGGAGGCTGGGAGGGAGACTTGTGGGGGGATGTATCGTATGAGTGTCCTCTGTTCCTTCAGCCRCTGTCAGAGCTGCCACTCGAAACCTGAGCAAGGGGGGATCTCTGCTTCAACCACATACAGCTGTTTTTATGTTCTTGTTCATGAGGTGCAGCTTTTATTTTTTATTTTTAATTTAACCCCATCCTATTGCTTCATACTTTGGCTTCCCTGTTATCTCATCCATCAGCTATCTCTTCTCTTTCTGACTGCCAGCAAATTTGGAAATTCATTTCATGTCCAGATGTTACCTTGCACAGTTGGGGTCAAACTGGTATGATTGTCAAGTAATATTGCTAAGAAATATTACAGAAACATGGAGTATTGTGTTCTCTCTTTTTGATAGCCTATAGGTTTTGTTATAACTGTCATCTGGTTTCTACTGGAAACAAAATTTATTAACACCTTTTGGCTTGAAAATGGCTTTAAGAATAGAGTGAGATTTCTGAAATCTAAAAGATTTCACAGAAATCTAAAGATCTCTGCATGCAAAATTCTGAACATTTTCCACTGCCAAATAATGGGCAGCTGGGTTGTGGAATCATGCTAACTTTTATTCATAAGGTCTTGATTTTTTTTTTAATATCCATGACAATAATTGAACATCTCGATGCAGCTGACTTTTTTTTTTACTGAYGTATAAAAGCAGACAACTTCCAGCTGAACCAGGAGTGCTTTTGTCTGCCAAAGTCTTGGACTTGGACTCACGAGTTTGCCAAGCAGAACCGTCCTTGCAGGTTCGCTGGGGAACTGGGGAGTGACTGGCTGCCCTTCAGTGGCCCAACGATCGCAACCATCATCTGTGCAACACCAGATGCGCATGAGAGTTGTACACATCAGTGAAAACTACTAACCCTGGTTGCTAGCTATACAATAAGGGTGCCATAGCAACACTGTAAAACTGTCCAGGAAGGAATGAAATACATAGTAACCTAGAATTTGAACTTCAATATACTAGAATTGAGATGTCACCGTGAACAAGGTGGCTGTGTTGTTTAAGCTTGATAACTAGTTTGTAGAGCACCTCTTAAAGCAATAAAGTTTTCTCTCAATTGAACTCTGGTTCTAAATTTACTATGGAGGCAATTAATCCCAAGATATTTACTACTGATGAAGACATCAGATTTTTTTCAGGACACTTGAGGTTTTGAAAAGACCCAATATCTAAAAGACATTCTTTAAAGGAAAATATCCAGAAGATGGTAATTAGCACCAGATTTTTTTGTATACTTACATAAGCTGAGGTACAAATCTTTGGAAGCATGTGTTACGGTTAGAAAAGTCATGACAAAATAAAAACTGGATGATTCAAATAAGGGAATAGCAAATACAATAATAGAATTTAGGAAAATGTACATTCTCGTAGAAGTAAGGGCTATTTCTTAATACATAAAAAAACCTCTTTAGGGGCTTTAAAAATCCTTCTGCACAGACCTGCACTCCAGCTTGACAAGCAGAAGCAGATTGTTTGGATTTCAAACACTTAAACTCACAAAAATTTCCCAAAAGGTAAAATTGCGCATTTTTCAGATTTGTTATTGCTGTTAACTGAACTGTTTTCATAAGTAGGTAAATTTGGGGTTGATTTCAGGAAAGAATAACAAAGTGCTTTCTCATAATGTCATTTGAAATACTTAAAGAAGTTCATACTCATACTCTCTTAGTCTTCCTGAGAGGAAATGGGGTATGATGATGGCAGACACCAAGAGTTCATTGACACAGGGAATGCACCATCCTGAAGAGTTCATTCCTTTAATATAAACCATTCTTGTAATAGACTTGTTTATGAGACTGCATTTTGCTACCAGTTATTTTCCCTAATAAAGCAAAATGCTCAATTTGTGTAGAACATAGGTAAATTTGAAACTAAAGTGTATAATATCATTTGAAATAGGAGACACCTAAATACAGCTGCCAAAAGAGAAAGTTTGCCTTGGACCCCTTGTTTTAAAAAGTTCAAGAGCGTCTGACTTACTACAGTCCAAGACAATATATACAGCATCATACTCCCTTTGCCCTGGGATCCCAATAGCTTCAGCTCTGGAGGGGAAGCACATCCACGCTCCGGTTTCTTGCCTTACTCAACTCAATGTTGCCCTTAATTTATGCACATAAGTCACTCAGCTTATGTATGATACACTAAACTTGGAAGATGACTGAGCGCAGAGATAGAAGACAGATG
The DNA here is from genome assembly GCF_003343005.1 of Rhea americana. Classification (NCBI taxonomy): domain Eukaryota; kingdom Metazoa; phylum Chordata; class Aves; order Rheiformes; family Rheidae; genus Rhea; species Rhea americana. Next base: position 3,542,200 of record NW_028186967.1, read on the forward strand.
CAGAGTCTTTCTAGTATCCCTAATACTCCTCTAGGTTTATCAACCAGACCTGTATCTTCTGCTTGTGGCCAGGGTAATGGCTCACATCGTGAGCCATTGGAGGTGCGAAGGCACCTCCAGGGGATTTTCTGCTCCTAGCGACCTGTTTGAATGTGCGAGGACATGGCTTGACTTTGGTGTTCACCACAACTGCTTCCACCTGGTAAATCATATATTACAACTGTATTTATAGATTATTCCACAGTATGGCAAGTCTATGATCAATGTGGGCTGCTTTTTTTTTTTGTTGGAAAACTGTATGCAATCTTTTCTACTTGTGCATCCATTAGAAGTTGGTACACCCTTTCTTCCTTAACTCTGACGTAAAAATTAATTTTGGGCTGTTGCTTGGCACTTTAAGGCTCAGTCTAAGAATTTATTCTTTTTTAAATAATTTTCAGAAAATCTGGCCATCCAGAAGGCATGGCTGTGAACCTTTRTGAGGGTCTTTCTAATGCCAAATCTCTGCTCTCCTGCTGTGTGTGTGTTTGGGGTTGTTCGTTGTGAAGGAGTTGTGCGTCCATGTGTGTGTGCCAGTTAGCCCTGCTATATTAGATTTTGAACCAGTTGGTCAGGCTCAGACAATTTGCCAAGATACTGAGTTTCTACATGTRTCATGAAAATAGGTAGCCAGTGAACAGAGGGAGATCCTACAAATGTCCACCCGGCTCCACAGTGTGTTGGTGCTTGCTGGACATCAGATGTGCCTCCCTGAGGCATACATCCACAGGAGAGCAGACGTCATCAATTCTGCTGCTTCTGAAGCTCTTTTTTACCATGTGCTTTATGGAAGCACACTAGAGAACTGTGATGTTTTTCCTTCTCATTGAAAAGAGTGAACTATCAGGCAAAGGTGTTTGATATTTGGTTCTCTTGCAGTAAAGGCGGTTATCAATATTACGCACAGGTGATGTTCATACCACTATACAGATGACACCCCTAAGTCCTCTTTCTGAGCACTCAAATAGAAGCAGTGTAAATGCTCAGAAGTGATGTCTACATTGAGTATTTGCAGTTTTATGTTGTACCCAGCTCTCTAGTCATTTGAAAGGGCTGATCAAGAGGCAGTCTTGAATCTTTGGAAATATTTTSCTTCTCTATATGGAAGAAAGGTTCAGGTTAGTAGAAAGTAAGTCAAATTCTCTTTGGGGAATGATAAAAATTTCGAGTTAAAAGGTTGCTTGCAGACATTGTAAACTTAACTTGCACATTTTTCTCTCTGCACTGTTGATATTGTTGAGAAGTAAATCTGCAGTTGTTATCCACCTATCGAGTCTTTAGCATGAACGTATTATTTCCATAAGAAGAGAGAAATACTTACAGTGGCCAACCTTAAAACACCCATGCTCCTCGTGGCACGGGCGGGTTTCCTAGGTTGACCTGTGGTTGCCAGGGCTTCACCCACCGCGAGTGGGGGCACCCCGATTGTGCCATGAGGTGCCCAGCGGGCGCTGTTGCTGCACACGCACAGTTGCTTGTTTCACGCGTGTTTCTGTGGGGGGGGGGGAATCACGGGGCTTCCCACAGGCTTTCGCKACTATTTAACCTTACCTCCAGTTCCACAACGGGGGAGGCGCAGGGAGCGCCGCGGGGCCGGCGTTCACGGGCGGTGGGTGGGCAGAGGAGGAGGAAGAGGAGGAGGAGGAGGGGTCCCCGCCGCTTTATCTCCCACCCGGCTCCGCCCGTTGCCGGCTGCCTGCAGCCGCCGCTCCGCGCCTCTCCGCACCGCTCCGC
>NW_028186967.1:3544257-3662549 GCF_003343005.1 Rhea americana
GGGCCGCGCTCCCTGCGCGGCCGCCGCGCACAGCAGCAGCCGGGCGATGCGCGGCAGAAGTCGCCCGGCAGGACGCGGCCGGCGGGTGCAAGCGGCCCCCTCCGCGCTTCCCTATAAGGCCAAAAATGCCCCTTCTGGACCGCGCCCGGGCCGCTCGCGCGGCTCCGCTCGCCTGCGAAGTTGGAGAGGATCCCGAGGCGGGGGCTTCTCGCGTGTCCGTGCGGCCCGCCGAGCGCTGCGGCCGGCTGCCTCCCGGCTCTCTGCGTTGGTATTTTCGGAAGAGAGAAGGTCTGGGAGGATGGAGCCCTTGTCCTCTTCTTCTTTTTCCTTTCCAAAGAAGAAAATAGATGGATATGAATAAAAGGACTTTCATCATAGGAAATAATTGTAAAAATAAGCATATGAAATAATTGTAAAAACGAACATTTATAAATCATTTTTCATCCTAACTGCCCTTGGTAAACCTTGCCACCTATTTAAATACCTACATTAACTCTTTCAAATACCTTTATTCTATTCCTAATTCCTTGCAAATCTATAGCAAAACAGAGGAAGGACCGGTGAGAATTGTTGGGTCTGTTATTTCATACTGTTTCCATTTATTTTACCCAGAGCTTCAGTCTGTTGTTTTGGATGGTGCTAGTCCTCATTTCCAGAGTGAGGCATATCTGTAGGAGCATAAATTACTTTGACTTCAACAAGTTGTACGTGTTGGCTTGCTGGTTTTCTCCCTAAACCCTGCACTTTGCACTCGTAGGGCAGGGGGAGGCTTTTCTGCCGTTACTGCTTACTTGATTTCTGTTAAATTATTATAAATTAGGTTTTAGGTATCATGTACCAGAGGCCCCTTTCATGTATTGTTTGAATCTGCTCGGGCTTCCAAAGTGCTTCTTAGAACTGTCTTGTTTGCACATGTTAATTCTCTCCCTTTAGCTGATTCCTAGCTCACGGTGCCTGGAAATCTTTTCAGCCTATAACCGATGTCGCTTCGCACTGCTGGGATGATCACATCCCGGTTCTACGTTCATGAGGTGCAAACACCGGAGCAAGTGTCAGAGCAGGCTTATGTAGTTTGGAGGAAAATTTTCGTTTTGAGTTGACTCTGAGTTACTTTGTGAGAGCAAATCTGTAAATGTGGGTCTGGCCGCCCCTCAGAGCTTGTTCCAGGACACAGACAGGTAAATGCTGAATAGACCAACCCTGGCAAAGGTATTATTTAGTGAATTATTTCGAACTAAAAGTTTACTTTTTTAAATAAATGACTGCAGTTGCTTTTAAGGCAACCGTTGTTTCCACTGAGAAATACAGCCCCTTTAGTAATTCAAATTATCTGTAGTGCTGCTCATAAAATATGAGATTGGCTTTCATTGCAGCCTTTTGCATACTCCTTAGAAACAGTCCACAGATCTCCAATGGATTAGCACAGGTTAAAAGCAACAGTGCTATGTCAAGTACCTAATAAGTATAATGTAATTATTACTGTTACCTTTCCCAAAGACAATGTTGCTCTGAAACATGCAGTTCTGTTCTTACTTTCACCAGCATTAAGTCAGGAATATGGCTCTATGGTGTTATGGTGACCAGAAACTGGTAATAAAAATAAGAAGGTGGCCTACTATCTGATTTTCTCCTCCAGTTTATTTTCCTTTCAGGTCCTGAGAAGAAAGCATTCCTTATAAAATACATCTAATAAAAAATGAATTATTTTATTTAAGGGAAGGAGAAGGTGTGCCACTTTTAACTAGAACTCTTGAGCTTAAAGGGAAAGAGCAATTCTCAACGTGTTACCAACAGACACGAGTACCATGTAAATACAAATTAATTTTGTGGCTTTCACAGTATGACTATGTCTTTAATGCTAAAGTTATGACTGTTCTACAGTCAGTAATGTCAAAGCCCGATGTACATAACTTACAATTAACCTGTAACACTCTGTCRTATTATATGACTAAGGACAATATTGTGGCACATTTCACAAAATAGATTAGACATGTTATGCTAGTCCCCATTCTCTTACTCTGGCAAAATTTCCATTGTCACTTAACTACATTTTTGCTCAGCAGACGTATATGTAATGATAGCTCAGCTAATGCTATTATCTTCTGTTGCACAGCTAGAATGACATCAGAAGAGCTATCAGTCCTGAGGTCTGCAGGATCTAAACTAATAGACATGATCTAGAATAACATTTCTGTCTGGGGTGCAGGACTCCAGAATACAACCATAACATAGTTTACCTTTTCCTTCCAATGAGTCAGACATTGGCAAAAAGATTCGAGGCCTAAAGACTCATCAGCTAAGAAGTGATGACTTTTGTTATTCAAATAAACTGATGTATACACATCCTTCTTGAATCCCCTAGCTGTTTGAAATCTTAAGTACGGACAATATTTATTTTTTAAAATTCCCATTAGCCATAGAAAGTTTTTTTATTAACAAATTGTTATTTTCTCGGTGTTCTGTTATCTCAGTTTGAACATCCTGATGCTTCTATGCTGTTATTTCGTGATGCTTTAGAAGCTCCAGAATAGCTCTTCTTTTTTGCCCTTTAATATGCCCTTAAACATTAATTTACTTTTACCTGAGTTAAGGGATTTCCCTTCATTCTAGTATTGTCTTCACTAACTATTTTCTTTCTAACTGCGTCCTCTTTTCTGTATCAATTGTGGTAGGTGTGACAGCACCTTAAATTACGGTGTTCAATGAAGGCTGGAAGTCTAGCCTTCATTCAAAGCCGAATTTCTATGAAAAAGAATTTCCCCACCAAATTAAAATAGATTTATTAACTTCAAGTTTGGTGGAAGGCTCAGGAAGCCATTTTGATATGCTATTTAAAATCAAACTAAATTTTAAAAATAATATTTGATCAGGTCATGTTTGTATACCAAACTGCCACTTGATGAGTTGAAGTAATCAATTTGAGGTAAACTGAGTAAATTCGATTCTCAGTTACATTGAGGTAAATCTATAATAAATCCATTAACATTAGGATCTGGTTCCATATACCTTCCTTTTGAGCAGATCAAAAGAGAGCATATAATAGAAAATTCAATTGTAATCTTAACTGTTGCATATGTGTATGGGTAATTTTCAGTTTTTGATTTGCTTTTTGTTATAATATGAAGTATTTGCAAGAAAATATAGGAAGATGTTCATCAATAATTAATGGAAAAACGTTTCATAATCTGCTTGAAAGGTCAAATACTTGGATTTTGTATCCATGCACTCACATAAGTGTTTGGTTGTCTCTCACCCTTTTTATGTTTTTCTGAAGATTTTTGTCTTCCACCTTAGCTCATGATGTATTTCTCAACACAGAGGAATATTCTCTGTGGCCATCAATTTCTTCCAATCATCTTTTGCATTTGTCCTGCACTTAACTGAAATCCTGCAGGGTTGCCAGTAACAGGCTGCTGGTGTTTTGAAAATGCAAGACCCATCCTGCTGAATGGAAGATGCTTTGGGGTATCTTTTTGTCCTTCTTCGTTTGTGACTGGGTAAATGTGATGTTCTTTGAGGGATGGCAGCTCCAGTCTAGACAAAGACTGTTTTTCTTTTGTAATCACTCATGTTCAGAGCTGTGCAAGTCTGAATGTGCCTCCTTTATTCCCATGCTGTACTCCTTCACCTCCTCCTTCTCCTCCTCCTGCAGCTGTGAAATGCCCAAATGCAGCTACGGTCCTACTGTGTAGCTGCATAAGCAGCAAGGTCATTCAGGAAAGCTCAATACTTCCTATTCTTTGGGAATGTGGATCCTTGGCTACTCCAGCCTGTTGTTGTGAGCAGGTTTTACAAACTGCTCGAGGAAGGAGGGACATGAAACTAGTGAGTGTGACAACTACTGTGAGAGTGACAGTGTACTGGAACAGCTTGCCCAGAGAGGTTGTGGAGTGTCCTTCTCTGGAGGTATTCAAAACCTGCCTGAACACGATCCTGTCTAACATAATCTAGGTGACCCTGCTTGAGCAGGGGGGTTGGACTAGATGATCAGATGATCTCCAGAGGTCCCTTCCAACCTCAACCATTCTGTGATTCTGTGAGTCTGCATAGGGTTCGACTCTGTCTTTCACAGATCTTCAGGGCAAGAAATGCATTCCCCATAACAGCGATTCCTCAGGTTTCCTCAGTCTTCCCCAACAGATAAGGCAGATGATCCAGGTCTCTCCTGGCTGCTGCTGCCTGCACTCTTTGGGCATACCCATCAGCCACATTGCAAAACAGGCTTTGGGGGTAGCAACCAGTGTGAGCCTTCCAAAGTTTGTAGGRCAAGTGCTACCTTTTTTCAGACCAAACTAATGTACCTGAAGAAATGGGCAAGCTTTCAAGTATGTAGAACTTTTTCCAAGTCATATTTTTAAAACATCATGGCTACCACAAYATTAAATCTTACTGCTATGGGATAGCTACACACTGTTTGTGAACCAGTAGTAAACAAGATTCTTTGGCTGAACTTCTGACAGGACAAACCTGAGTAGTTATAAAATGAAGCGTTGCATGCWAAACTTGGAAGAGTTAGAGAAATATGCCAGTGAATAACAGGACTGAGGGTGAATGAATGGTCTTAAAAAAACAAAYGTATCTGTACAAACTGGGACGTAATTTGGGTCCCTTGTGAAATAAAATCCATGCATATGGAGGGTTGAGATTCACAGAATTGCAGAATGGTTGAGGTTGCAAGGAACTTCTGGAGATCATCTAGTCCAACCCTCCTGCTTAMWSRAGCAGGGTCACATAGCACATGTTGCCCAGGATTGTGTCAAGATGGTTGTGAATATCTCCAGGGAAGGAAACTCTACAACCTCTCTGGGCAACCTGTGTCGATGCACAGTCACCCTCCCAGTAAAGAAGTTTTTCCTCATGTTCAGTCAGAACTTCTTGTGTTTCGGTTTGTGCCTGCTGCCTCTTGTCCTATCACTGGGCACCACTGAGAAGAGTCTGGCCCCATCCTTCCCTCCCTTCATGAAGAAAGCCATATGAGCTTTTACTTAAAGATAGGGGCTGGGCCAGCTAACCAAATTGACCTTCATTCTTAAGCTCTTTCATTCTTAAGACCTCTTCCACCAAGAAAGCTCTTTTATGAACTGGAAATACTTTCAGATCTATATTCGGATACTTTAATGGTACTCAGGTAAATTTGGACCAAAGTCTTGTTCCATTTTTACCAGTAAAATGAGAAATAACACCCCTGAAATCTATGGAAGTCCTCATYAGTGGAAGTGAGAAGGACTTGATTTTTTTTTGTGTTTGTGAAAGTAATAGTTAAYGCACCAATAAAACTTGTATCATACGAAGTAAGTTTGTTTTTATCATAGCTCTCTTACTCTTTTTGTATGAGGTGCATTTCAGAAAGCTGCACTGAGTTTCAACTGTCGTACGCTCTCTTAATGTCAAAAGAAACAAACCCTGCATGGTGTCCAAGCAGTGCCTCTCCTTGCTCAAACACAGGCTCGTAGCTGTGTAGCTTTGGGCAAAAGCCCAAGCTGATGGGTCTGAGAGACAGCCCCAGTCCGAGTGTGCTCATGTATGTGTACTGGACTTGTTAGTRTGAGTGCACTTCTGAATAAAAAAGTGTGGAGCTGTCTTCCATGCCTCTCTCTGAGAGGTGATGCATAGGTCTCTGCACCAAACACAGATATGGAATTAAAGTGTGCTTGGCTAGTGACTGGAATTTGAGTAGATCCATTGAGAAATGTAGAAATGCTGTAGACACTCAGTTCTTCACCCCMAGCTAAGGTTTCAGTTTGCAGGTCACACTCTTTTTAGTCTTTGCTAGGCTTTCTGCAAGGCAGGCGTTAGTCTTTCAAATCAAGACCCAAAGCCCTGAGACTCCAGCTCAGACTCAAGACAGGCTTGCTGAAGGAATCACAAAGGACCATGAACTTTTTTTGCAGGAGTTGATTGTATTTGCAGTGAACTTAGGCTGATGCGTAAAAATGAGAAAGTTGTGGTTCTGATGCAAGAACAGGCAAAGCACAAGTAGAACTGTTTTTTTTTCACCTCTTCCCAGAGTTTTCCAGTAATCATCAGATTTCTAGAATTCAGTGCCAAGTCTTAGCGAGAGTTTGTGATTTTGCTATGCAGCTCTGCTGAGAAAAGACATGTCTTTCTCTTGCCTCATAAGAGGAGACTTCTAAAAAACCAATCCTGCTAGCTACAGTGATGGAGCTAAGCCCTCTGAAGTGTGTGTTGCCTGAGGTGTTCCTAACACCTAGGATTTGTCTAGATGTGCAGGGTGGTGTCTAGAAAACGTACAGCTGAGGTAACTCTGAATAAACTAGCCTGTGTAGCAGAGGACATCTCACAAGTCAACTGTGTTCAAGCTTTCATGCAGTACTACAATGTAAAAATTTGGACACATTTAAGATARGGGTGGATGGATCATAGTTGGTGGCATGTACAAATGGCTATAAAGCCAAAAAACCTCAGAACAAAGTTTTAAAGTGAGGACCTGAGCTTATCATACGTAGAAGAAGTCCCTCCAACTTGATGAAGAGTTTTGGCTGATGCATAGAGCCTTGCTTAGATCTTACTGACTCTGGAAGCAATGCCAACAAAAGAAAGGTGTGCTGTCTTGTGCAAGTCCAGTCTATGCTGCTGCTGCGAGAGGAGGGATAGTCAAGTAATCGGAATAAAAAGTGAAATTATGCTCAGGAGTAGGCTATAGTGAGAGGCATGTCTACCACTTCTTACCATTTGAATAGTGCATTCAGGTAGACAGTGCTGGAAGGCCTTGCTGTAGGTTTCAAATCGGGGCACGGAAGGCATATTCTCACACACCAGAATGAGATGAGATAAAGATGTTTATTGTTTATTGACATTTTTCAGCAGCAAAAGAAAAGAAAAAGTTTTCCAAGAAATGAAGTCATGCCCGAGACAAACCCCAACCCCTCCAAATCCACAAAATCTTCTGGACTGGCAACTGTAGTTTTTCCAGTTTGAGCTCAGCTAGTCTTTTCCATGTGAGTGCTGAGAGAAAGAGCAAAAAGAGAAATAAAGGTTTTCTAATGCCTACCCTAGCCTGTGTAATTAATAGAAGGGGTAACCTGCTGGTTACTCAGCTGAATGACATACCAGCAATAGCAACATGGCATTAATAACTTGGGAGAAACARGAAGAGTTTGTACTAGAGTGACTGTTCCTCTCCCAGCAAGAAGCGGCTGAGTCACAAAAAAATCAATCTCTGAAATCAGGCAGCCARGATATAGCTTTTGTCTTTAGGGTGTTTTGTTGAATAGCAAGATGAATTAAGGGGCGGTTGATTTATTTAGATGTCTGGAGCTTCAGATGAATTGTATCCCAATGTTTATATTATTTCTGTCTAGTTGTTTTGTAGAACTTTTTTTTTTTGTAATCTGGCAGGAAGGATGGAGCAGCATTTTACACACAGTGCCACATCTGTCACTGAATCAAACAGCACGTTCACAACAAACAGACATTCAGGAATAACTGCTTGGTTAGTTGCAGTGACTTTGCTGCAGCCAAAGCCACCAGAATACAGCAAAGTGAGGCACAAGAAATGCAGAAAGATTAATTTTATCTTGTGTTGCTGTTGTCCTGAGAGAGAGCAGCTGGGCAGTGCTCCATTGTGGCACCGTGAGCAGCCAGCTGTTTTGACCCACTGGGAATCTGGTCCTGATACAACTATGATAGACTTAAGGGRTAATATAGACGGTCATTAAGGATAAATGAGACAATCGTGAGGAATCTTTTTTCTGACGATAGAAAATGTCTGTCGTTATATCTGTATGTTCTTACAATATGTGTAAGGAAGTCGTTAGGAGAGATAGAAAAGCAGAAAAATGCTTACTTTACAGAATTGGTTGGTTTAAAGAAGATTATGTCATCACCTTGTAAACATGCCCTTTTTTTTCATTCTAGGTGCCACAGGGACTACTAAAGATGTGTAAGTACTTACTATATATCTGCTCGAACATGTAACCCTGGATTTGTCTGCAGTCCTGTTAGCCTCGTACTAGATTTTGTCATACATAGTTTATATACATAATTTACTTGGCTCCCAATATATAATCAGCCCCACCAGAAGTTTATTGTCTTTTAGTGATAGCTTCCCTCTCCCCCAAACAACTCCAGATATCTCCCCGGTCTTATTTAGTTTTGTACAGGTATCTTCCCTTTTTGTTTCTCTAGCAGAGAGAGTAATATGCCTCTGTTGTGAGCAGTGTCTTCCAGAGATGGCCATGTTTCTTCAGGCTACCCCTCCCTGCCCTGTACACCTTTCTGCAAGGTCATGTCTTTGTGTGAAACAACCACATAATTTCCACCAAGTCCTGTGAGGGCTAGAGGGAACCACTTGGGCAAATTTCTCCTGTTTGAAAGAGAGCTGGTAACCCATCCAGACTTCCTTTAGAAAGCTCCCACCTTCTCTATTCTTAGCTGCAGATAATATCCCTTTCCCCAGTGAGGAGAGAGGATGTGATGGTTGCTATGGACCTTACCTTCTCCACACTGAAGACAGTATTTATCTGCTCCACTTTTTCTCCCTTATCTTTGATGATTAGTAGCAGAGGGCAGCCCTGTCCATCCTGTTTTTCTCCAAGAGTGGAAGGTCTGAAGCTTTGTTGTCCTGTTGCATCTTGAAAACTCCTGGTGTTCAGAAAAGGAGCAAAAGATTAGCCTTTCTCAGCCATTTTTTCATTTGCTGGTGCAGAAGTGTGCAGAAAAGGCTTCATTTAGCCATAAAGTTCTTTTTCAGTCGAAGGAATCATAGAATCATAGAATTGGTAAGGGTTGGAAGGGACCTCTAGAGATCATCTAGTCCAACCCCCCTGCTCAAGCAGGGTTGCCTAGAGCATGTAAGACAGCGTTGCATCGAGGTGGGCTTTGAATATCTCCAGAGAAGGAGACTCCACAACCTCTTGTAAAAACATTCAAGAAGTTCTCCTGAGGTCTATCTTCTGCCCTCTCGTGTTTCATATATATGGTATTTGCCACTAGAGCTTGAGACTGAGGGACCAGGGAAAGATTTTCATATTATGCAATAGGAACATTCTTCAGTTTTATTTACTTTATTTCGAGTAACTACTTTAATTAGGCAGAAGAAGCTAGCTTACCAAGAAGTAAGTGCTAGCTATCAAGTCAGATAAACAAGTGGAGAGAGGAGCTTAACAACAGGTTTGTCATTGCCATTATAAAGTATGGCTGAAAATGGAAAACAGGTCTCACTTTGGCAGATGAGTACTGTTGTCTTAGATACTCTTGAGATCTGTGTTTCCCATGTAAGCTGTTTTATGGATCTTTAATGTCAGAGATTTGACAACAGCTGAATTATGGAAAGCAAGTTTATGGGGAACCTCTTCTTGACATAGGCTGCAGCATTCATGTCCTCCACACTCTCGTATATAGAAAAACACCATTCTGAATTTCTGTTAGGAAATTTCTACATTGTTCAGGCATTTTACACTATGAAATGACTGTATTTTATCTCAGAGGTGTATCACTCTCTTTGCTCTGTGGTAGTTTTAAACTTCAAAATTGCAAATGCTGTTCAGTAAATGTATGTCTGTACTTAAAGGTACGTGTATACGTAGGATTGCATTTGTGTGTGTTTAAACATTTGTATGACCAAGGCTTTAGGACTGAAACTGGGAAAATCCCACTTATTAGTGACAGATCCTCTTTCATGCTTCAAAAATAATTAGGGTGAATGCTACTTTTATTTTTATTATTACTGGTTTGAGTCACTATTCGTTACTCTGAAATCTGTAGAAGAGTGCATCTGATCTTTTAAGTGCTTTCCGCATTAAGAATTCTGAGAATTTTATAAAATGAGGTTTACTTAAAATACTGGGTTAATTTAGAAAAAAGCTAATTACTAGTGCAGGCTTCAGCAAAGGAAAACGGCCAATCCTGGAACCATTACTCACTCAGGTAAAATATAATGGTGCCTGTTGGACAACGCGAGCGAGCGCCAACGTGGCTGGAGCTTCCYGTCAGACAAAGGAAGCACACGTCTGTTGATGAGCCACTGCAGTGACCGCTAGAAAAGTCCTAGATCAAGCATCCTAATATTTAACAACAGATTTTGAAAAAGGAAGTGAAATACCAGAAAAAAAAAATATTTTAGCTTTACGGAAGCAAACAAAGATGAGTTATGTTAATTAAATTATAAATCTATGCGAGCTTTTATTTTACTTAACTTTTCACTTTTATCAGCTAAGGATTTTTCAAATTTTCTTAAAAATAACCATTTTTTGCTAATAAATTTCAGTGATATTGGCTCCAGTCCATAAAAGCACTTAGGTGTATGCTCACTTACATTTTGCTTTTCAATACAAAAAACCCAGTCATTCTAATTCAGGAGATTTCTTGATTCCTGACCATGACTCCTTGCTAAGGTGCCATGGTCTCCTGGAACAAGCGGCTGGGGGGGACTACTGWGAGTTTGATCCTGCTCTTAGCTCTGCTAGGTGATTGTGGGAAAGTTGCTTTGCCCTCCAAGATCAACTTTCTCCACCGGCAAAATCAGGCTAATGATTCAGGCTAACTTCTCGTGCAGAGTACTCTGAGATATAGTGCTGTGTGACAGCAAGAAGGCTGTATGATCTGGCAACAAGAGCTCTCTCTGTGTGCTTCAGCCTTCCAATAGATGAAGATGATAAACCTGTTGGCCAGCTTCAGTCGACTCACCTGCCCCACTAGTAGTTAGAAGTATGTCACCGCTAACTGAAAACGCTTAGATATTGGAGGAGTAAATATACGCTAAAAATAATGTAGCGCGTGTTATATTTAGAACATGACTTAGTTCAGATGAAGATTAATCATAGGAATAAGGAAAGGACACAGGAATTCAAGGCTGTTTCAAAATATCAGGAAGAAATCTGTGAAGTGTTATCCCCAGAAACACTCAGGAACTGCGGAGATGAGATTTGCCCCGTGTGCGAAGCTTAGTGAATCATTTCAGGTGGGACACTGCGTGCTCTACTAGAAAGAGTCCTTATAATGCCAGAGCTCACCATGAACAAAATCATAAAAACTGAGATAAGAAAAATGTGGATGAAATGAATTAATATGGATGCCTGTCATCTTATATTCAAAATATTATCTGAAAAATGGCAGCTGCTTTTTGTCATCAGATAGACACAGAACTGACGGATGTAAAAACATACAATTAAAAGACCGAATATATTTTTCAAAACTTACCAGGATGACRGGAAACCTCTTGAGGAAGACAAATGCTTAGCAAAAGACACATTTCCCGTAGCTGAAAAGAGAAGGCTGTTAGGTGGGCTGGCTCTAAACCCACCTGGCAGCTACAGGACTCCACCTAAGCTACGTCCTTACAAATACAGTCTCAGTTCTCTTGCAGTAGACGTCAACATCTGAGGGAAGCTGCAGCAACCCAGTGACAGATCAGTACGAAATATGTTGGACTGKTTTGTCTAGCCTGTTAAGTTCATTTTGCTGTCTGTTCCTGGCACAAAAAAAGCTTATTGTAGCATGTTCTTCCTGGAAAGCGCTGTAGATGGGAGCTCTTCCGATGCAGCGTGAGATATTTTGGATACTAGCCTCTTGCCCCCTCCCTGACATAAAAATGAGCTAGAGGCATGCCAGAGGCAGAGCAAGAGGTTGTGCTGGAGCCCCCCGTCCCTGATTCTCCGTCAGTGTGGGCGGTGCGGCTRTCACAGCACTGCCGAAACCAAAGGAGCATCTTTTTGTTTGCGTTTCCGCCAGGTCGAGCGTTTGAACATTATCGTTGCAGCCCTGTAGCCACCCACCTCATGTAGCTGGAGCCCAGAGTAAGAACCTGGCTCAATGCCTTAGCCGGCGCCTGGGAAATTGAAGACAGGAGATCAGCGGGCATCGTTTAAAATGGTGCCTTAAGCTACAGTGTATGAATGCAAGAGATGTATAAATATACATAAAGCATAATTTGGAGCAGCACTGCCTCTCACATTCCTAAGAAATGAGTCCGCAGAAAGCAGTGGAAAACAGCTTCTTCCTCAAATGTCATCACCAGAATTTTTATTTCCTTCCCCTTTCACATTTCCATGTTCCTCCTCTTCCCATTCATCTCTTTTCTCCTACTAGGACAGCAACAGATTGCACCCAGTCGTCCCTCAGCCTGAGAGCTGTGGCACATTCAATCCCAAACTGTACTTGTTGCTGTGCATTTAAGGGAAAAGGTATTGCAAAACTAGACTTTGATTTGTAACTGTTGAAGGAAAGGAGGAAATCAAAATGTTTTAAAAATTAAGTCTACTGAATTATAGACCTGGATAATTTGTTTTGATGAGAGAATGACAACATGTGGCCCAGTGATGCCCCATTACAAAACATTTCTAGCATGGAATAAAATAGCCCTGTTGCCTTGTAGAAGCTTTTTCTAAGCATTGATATTGACTTCTGTTTGGACATTATTGATTATTATTCTTACAACTCCATTTTAGAGGCTTTGATCTACACGTGAAGTTGCCAGCACTTCTAAAGGATTCTTTTCTCTGGATGTTGGGTAGTCTGGATCACAGAAAATGTTTCTAGTTGTATGAGAAAATCAGTTTCATGACACATTCAGTTGGTTCAACAGGAATGATCATTTGTGATCTTTTGGTACCTGAAGTCCATTTCTTAAAGTGTTGTAACTTTTTTTCTAAAAATACATGGCTCGGTTCTACCCATTGGTATATGCCCGCTTCCCACTTTCTTCAGCTGGAATTGGACTACACTAGGACAGAGTTGTTTCACAGTCCTCAAGGAGAGGAATCCGTGCATTTTTACAGCTGTGTGCATGAGGGCTGCAACGCAGCTCTAYGGAGTCGGAGGAGAGAGGGAGGTAACTTCTGAAATGACACTAGCTCCTCTGGAGGAACAGCAGGTAGGCTGGAGAGTAAGGAGCTTAGCACTCACTCTGTCTTTGAGTGGTGAGATRTAGGAAAGCAGTAGACTAGCTACTTCTCACCTCCAACGCTGGTATGCACTGCATGAATAGCATTTGGCAAAACTGCAACATCCTTAGATTTACCCCGGACTTCTAGCATTAAAGACTTGTATATCCCTCCTTAATCCTTGTGCAGGAAGGATGCTACTCAGAAAGAGAATGATGAGGAGATTATTTCCAGCTAGTAGCAACATTTTTATGGCATTTGCTACCCTTGTAAGGGAGTGCTGACTGAGGTCTAAGGGGCACCTCCCTGCCTTTAAGGCTGTATCCTGCTATGAGCTCTCTGTTTTTTGGACCACCTTGACTTCAGGGACTTCAGGGACTTCAGGGACAATCAGACACAGCATATGGAAGACACATTTACCTTTTACAATAAGGAAATTTTAATGAGAAATGTTATATATTATTGTTCAATGTCATAGTTCAGAAATGCCTTCCGAGGCTACAGTATGGTTTTAACACTAACACGGGGTAATGGCCAGCTCTGATTTATTGACTGGGGAGCAGATCAGAAATTCACAGATGGGCTCATGATGGAGACTGTCTTTGCACTGCCCCATATCCCAGGCAATTTGTTCTTTGCGGGGTGTATCTGAGTGAATTTAGCCCATGCATGAGCATTTCCATGGCAGAGACCTCCTCAGGTCATCGTGCTGCCTGCATGGCTTGCATGCTTCTCTGGGCACTGCTGAGGCCCTATGTCGTGAGCAGCTGTGGTGCAGGATCCTTCCTGGGCCATTACAGCAGGTCCCCCTGCACTGTGGTAGGGAGGGGATGATGAGTGTTTGTGGGTTTATCAGCACTCAGGTAATCTTACCTCTGTTTTGATTGCTAAATTGGTAGCTGCAGACCAAGCCAAGGTGCAGCTGCTGTCCCAGTCCATATCCAGGCATGCAGGCTAGCAGTGCTCAAAGTTCAAATGTTTAGTAAAAGGTGGGTGAGTGGTTTGGGTGACAACTAATGCTGGGGCACAGATACTGGGGCTGTTGCACAAGCATTATATCCTCAGAGAGTAAGAATACAATTTTTATCTTCTCCTTACTCCATTTTTCTTCATACTCAGTGCCAATTACTTTACCCCGTGGCCTTGTTCAGCTACACTGGACAGGACTTTGATGGGGTGAGTCAAAATTCCAGTGACTCCCTACTGAGCTGCAGAYTGTACTGTGATTTTACCATAAAGGCAAAAGAAATGTTATTGCTCATTTATAAAGAACTAAGGACAGAGTTATTTGGTCTACAAACAAATCTGACTTGAGTAATTGCAGTACATCATTTTACAGAGAGGTTCTGTAATATATTTTAGCATAACTGTTATGAAAATCCATCTTTCCAAGCTTGTTCCCATGCCAGCGTGGAGTCACGGTCCCTTCCAGCCCTCTCAYGGAGGAATGGCAGCCTAGACTTGTTCCTGTTATGTGTGGAGCCTTTTAGGCAGTGTGGGGACTCAGGAAGGGGGTTAGTCTGCCAGCTTCAGTTCCCTAACCTACTTTTAGGCATCCCTGGCACAGGCTATGAAAAGTAAGCTGTTATCTATTATCAGTCCTGTTCTTTCCTTACATTAGATTGGTAAATTGTCATTCTCTCCTTTTATGTATTTGTAAACATTTTAATGAATTGTGGACAACCTGAATTAATCTGAGATCAGTCATACTCCCCTTCTTTCCCTGCCCTTGAATCCACTCAGATAGAGATGGAATATCTGAAAAAGGCTGTTTGCTAATGTGCTTTGTATTTTTTGATGTTACAGAGCAGAAGAATCTGTATCAGATGATGACAAAAGGAGGTAGGTGCTGGACAGGACTGCCTTTATTTGGAGAAGATTGCACTGCGTTCTGCCATGTGCATCCTCCCTTTCCTCCTCTTAATCCCTCCCCTGCAAATGGAGAAATGTTAAAAAAAGGAAGGAAAAAAAAGAGCAGGAAATCTCCTGCAGAGCCCCGTATGGATTCTCTGTCCCCAAAATTGAGCTGGGGGAAGGATTTCCACTGAGGGAAGAGCACAACTTGCAGATGTGAGTACAGCTAGGTGATCTGCTAGAGAAGGGCTGTGATGCCGGTGACCTCTGCCTTCACCAGCTTTACTGGTTTGTGCTATCATGTGTGGGAGATCTCTGCTGGGCTGGGAATCAGCAGGAGGTGCGATTCTGTCGTCAAAAGCATCAGAAATCACTCCGAGCCTCCAGGCCTAGAAAGGCGTGATTCCTGTAGCACCTAACCCATCAGGGCAGCATGAAGTGAGTCTCCGCAAGGAGCTCCAGGCAAGGACCCAATTTTACACCTTGTTGCATCAGTCCTTGCCTTCTACAGAGGTTTGGAGCCAGAAAATACACTCCATAAGGTAGTGAATGGAAGAGGATTGGGCTAGGAAAGTACCTGACACCTTCGTGCTCCCTCTACTAACACTTTTTTCCAAGTGTGACCCTAAGAAGGGTCCTTTTTATTAACTAAGAGAGGTCAAAGTGCTGTTTAATTGGTGCATTAGCTGAAGTGAAGGGCTGAAACAGTCTCAGTGTTGTACCTGACTGTCAGATTGGCTCTGRCATCAAATGGATATTGGGTGTGTAGAACAAGCTGTGCAGGTGGGGTTTACGCTGAGAAGAAAGTTGGGATCTAAGGAAAAATATTTGGACCTTGAGTGAAAAACGATTAGTTCGTTCCACAGCTTTGGATCCCTCTCAAGAATAACAGCCGTCGTCAAGCTTTGCTTTTGCCCAGCAAAGGCTCCACCTTGGCCAAGGGTGCTGCATTTAAAATGCACCTTCCCAGTAGCCATGGGAAAGGAGGGCTCCCCTGGCAGTGCCCGTGGAGGTGCCTGCTTTCTGAGTGTCCACGGTCCTTGTAACGCTGCTGTGTGCTGTCGCCATTACAGGGAGAAGTGTTTAAACTGAAATCTCTTCAATTGTTTCTTTGAATCAGGAACTATGGCGGTGTTTATGTCGGTCTGCCGTCGGACGCGACTGCCATGGTTTCCAGTCAGACAAAAGCTGCACCTAAAGGTATTTGAAGGTCGCCTGTTGCATTTCTCCTGCATTCTCGGTCTGATTTGATCTAGTGGGATGTAGTTATCCTTTAAAAATCGATGATTATTTCAGACAGACTGAACAACCTTGGAGCCTCTTAAGGCACTGGAGCTATTTATAATCGTTAAAGCGATCGTTCCCATTTAGTGAAATTTTAGCACACCTACTTCCGCAGAGGGATYGGGGGGCGCAGGCTCACCATGTGCGATGTTGTCTTCTGAACAGCTTCTCCGTGCTCTGAGTGCTGWGYGAATTCAAAGGAAACAAAACCCTGTTACATTTTAGAGGCTGTAATATATGCACTTGCARAGCCTTAGCGCTATTTATAGTATTGAAGGTGTTTACTTGCATTGTGGCAAATTCCAATAAGCAGAGTTAGTACGTGCTTGCTTTCAGATGTATTTCTGTTCTTGTATGAAACACAGTGCAAGTAGCTTTTTTCCCCTCCATTTTGTATTTCTGAACAGTGGGAATGAGCATTAGGTTTGTAGGTGCTTAACAAACACATAAATGTATATTTATGAAAGCATGTAATAATTTTTCGATTTGACACAACAAAATATTGCTGTCACATATATACACAACTGAGTTCAGGCACTGACTGGAGCTTCCAAAGCTTGTTGCAGTGCAAAAAGTGGAGAGCAGTGACATTGTTAACCGTAATAACAGTGTACGTGGTTAGAACGGTAGTAACTTCGCTGCATGCTTTGTGGAATGGTGCTTTCGATCAGTGATACGTTAAAATGTTTTAACTGTCTTTACCTTCTGTTTTCTAATTAAGATTAGAAGGAAATAAACGCATCAAGATGCAAACAGCTGGAGGTACAGTATGATTTAATTAATGTTACGTTGTTTGGCATGTAGCAGTTGAACAAGTGGCAGTATTCCTTGTGGTGCTGTCAGGCAGCCTGGGAATTACCCAGTTATAATTACAATTGCCGTGTAACTCTCCTAAAGGCCGAATCCCAGCACAGCTTTCAGTGGCGCAGCATAAATCAGAAGGTGGGTAAAGTCACCTGCTTGCTCTTCTGGGTAGACTGGTGAGAAGCAAGGCAATGCTGTGTTACCCATACTGGGAATGAATAGGAATCAGGTGCACTCGTACTCACCACCGGCTGCACCACTAGCCAGGCTGGCAGTGGTACTGGGACYTCCCATGGGATAGCCCGGGTGCTCAGCATTGCGCAGACCGGGCTCCGTGGAGGCAAAGCTTTTGCCAGGAGCCAGTGATTTGCAGTTAAGAGTTGCTCTGCTCCATTTTTGGACCAATGCAAGGACCAGAGCAAAGGTAGGCAACTGCTAAGTAACCTACTAGAGCTCTCCAACTGGTACGGAAAATTTTCATCCTCCATTGTCCAGAATAGGATAGTAAAATTTTATCAGCTCTACTCTTGACCTAAGAATTTCAACCAAATAAATACAAAAAGTGCCTTATAAGTACTTGACTGAGGAAAAATAAAACAAGCTTGATTTCCATGAAGAAGTTGAACTGAATGAACATTAACAGCTTTGAAGAGGGAACCATTTCAATGTTTAGCTGGTGGGGATGGAGGGAATTAGGAAGCTGCCAACATTTCCTTGGGAAGTAGACCCTTTCCTAATTCAGATGAATAGCTGTTTTTGCAGGAAGTAGATCCTTTCCCAATTTGAATGAAGAGCCAGAAACAGTTCTGGTTGGTCCTGGTGCTGGATGCGGGCCTGGTTCAACAAAACACATATACTGATCATCTCTAATCATGCGAATCCTGTATGGGCTCTGCTAGGAGCACTCATATACTGGGAAACCTGCAGTTGCACATCACACCYGATTTTGGGGACCTAGCTGAGATATCCGGGCTAGGAACAGCATCACCCTTAATCTGGGCAAGGCTGACRCAACTTCTTGAGAAGCGTTTTTTCTCCTGTGACTGCTGAATGGAGCCTGGGTTAATTTGGCCCTGGTTTAATAAATGCCTGAGGTTGGGCAGGCTCTATCTCTTGACTTTTGCTATTCAGGATAGTTGAATGTGCAGTTGGGCTCTGCAGCTGGTACAAGATCAGGGCTTGGCTGCTGATTCAGGGCCTGAACTTACGCATAGGAGCAGCTTGAAACCTATAAAGAGTCCTGTGAGCTCCACAAGTTTATTTATGTGCATGTGCATGTGCATCTGGAGGGCACAGACCCATGATCTCTTAGCTTCTAACAGAGAGCTAGTTAGCCGGTTTATGTATAGAGTGTTGTTGTCCTGCAGTAGTGCTTTACCAGTCCAGCTAAAACTTTTTATTCTTTTTTTTCCCTATCAGTCCTCTGCTAAGACCTTAAGAGAAAGTTGTCTTTCTGCTGGAGATTTTTATATTTATGTAGCCTTCCAGACTGCAAGACAGTTCAGAGCACGAAAAAGATTGCAGTTGTTGCAAGTTACAACTRCAGGTAAAGCTTAAAGTACAGCATTGAATGTGTTTGCTATGACAGTTGCTTTATGGAAACTTCCTGCTCTTATCCAGTGAAAAAAGAAATCGATGAACTCCTGGATATTAATGGACAAGAGCTAACTTCAATGATCTGCAACTTATTTCCCTTTGACCATGTTGCAGATCTCGTCAACTATCGGTTATGCTTCGTATATTTTCTCCAACAATTTTTGATAGATTTTATATAGAAAATCATTACTACTGCCCACTTGATAGTTCTTGTGGTAGGTTCCTATAAATTAATTGTTAATTTGCTACAGAGTAATATATTTGACAGGTTTGCATCTTTTTGGTAATATTGCAAATTTTAATATTTTTTCTTTGAAAACTTAGGAAGAAATAGACATAAGACCACCAGGTTCTTTATAATTACTACTTTCACTTTTATACAGTGAAAAAATTATTAGTGTTTAATTTTTCACCTTTTAAAAAGATAGTGTTGCTCAAGGAAGTTTGTTTGAATAAGAACAGCATACTTCACTGTAATATTTAAATAACTGTTGTTATTTTCTTCAGCTTTATCTCTTTTATAAAGCTTTATGTACAAAATACTGATGAACCAAACAACTATTATGTTATGTCTTCCATTCTGTGTAATGTTGTAATGACATTTCCTTGTGTAAGAATGACATGATGTTATTGTCAGAGAGAGCTGGACTAAAACCCAGTGTTGCATCCTCCAGAACTGTAGGGGAGTTTTGATCRGTATTTGAGTTTTGTGTCCCCAGTTCTTCTCTAAGCACCTCAAGTCTGGCAAATTGTAACAGAATGTGTGTTCTTATTACTTCAGCCGTTTGTTGTATTAAATGATGGATGGGCGGTTTTAAAATTCATTAAGTTCATAACAGCTGTAAGTTTCCCACAGGAACATAAAACAAATTGTACATTCCCATATGGCTGAACATGTATTTAAATTATTAAAGCATTTTGCATAATTCTTTAGTCAAATCCTCTTTTTTATAGGACACAATATGCCATACACTTAAAAAAAAAGCCACCTCATTACTGTATTTCAGTAGATCAATGACCATTTTAATATTAAAAAAAAGCAGACTAGAAACATTTGGACATGAAGGAGTGAAACGCTGAGAGCCATGAAATTCCTGGCAGTTTCAGCAATATCTGTCTTAACTATTAAATTAAATAAACTATTAAATATTAGTCTTAACTAATGAACAACTGTTGACCGTGATTTTCAATAACTTGCAGCTTTGGCTTTAAAACAAGCTGTGGTTTGTTTCGTGCCAGGCTCATAGAAAGAAGTATTTCTAAAATATTCCATGCTTGTCCTCTTTTATGCTTTATATTGTAGTTTGTTATACTAATTACTGATATTCTCCCAAACTCTGCTGCCTGGTTTATCAATGCTTTCTAGCTTCCAGCTCCCAAATATGCAGCTCATGCTCAACGCCTTCATCCTACAGCAAAGATGAAGAAAGCTTGAGGGTTAAGAGATTATGTCAAAATATTTCTGTAAGAGTGAATGTCTGTAAATTACATCTGCAAAGTCTTGTTCACAGAAGCCCGGCTGAAGAGAACTCAAATAGCACTGGATAATAAACGTGCAGGTCTGCTTGGTACCTGTTTAACGTGGCATAAAAGTGTAGGGTCCACATCACACGCTACACAAAGTTACTACTGTCTAAACACTGTGCAAAGCACGAGTTTATTTAGTGCAGAGCAATTAGGCCCATGTTTAGCCTGATAACGATTGCCTTTCCTAAAGGAAAAAAAAAAAAAAAAACCAAAAACACTAGTCACCCTGGAGTACACAGTTTTTCACAAAGCCAACAGTAGATGTCAATAAGCTCCTTAATTATTTGCCCATTTCTGTCTTCCATGTCCTGGGAGGAATCATCAGGAAGGTGCACAGAACTGAAGTCAGTCACCACTTGGTCTGCTACCGACATCTGAACCACACAGATGGTCCCAGGAAAGAAAGAGGCAATCTTTAGTTCCAGCCGGTTCTGATGGGACTATTGCAAAGCACAGTCTCCCCCCCTATCATTGCCATCTTTTAATTTTCTTGTTCAGCACTGTGGAGAGGCATGGAGCACATTGCAGAATTGCCTTCTTAGTGATTCATCCTCTGTCTGTGTGGGAGGTATGGCTGTTTATTTCTTTCTTAATAGTTTGTTCCTCTCCATCTTTTTTATCTCCAAAGCTTACTGATCTACTGACAAATGCTTCAGTATCATGGGCCAGAGCCTCTGCAGTAACCTTGCAGTTCCTTTATGATATGCAGGGCTGTACACTAAGCTGAAGATCTAGGGCCATGTCCTTTTCATAGATCTATGAGTTCTTGTCTTTTGTTTTTCCAAAGACCTRGAGACCTAGAAACTGTATGACAGGACACCATAGTCTGAATTGGCCAGATTCCATATAGGGAACTGTGTTTCTGCACATCAAAATTCCTCTGCAGTGAGCAGCATTTCTTCAGCTTTTGTCAATGAGAGCACGTGATGTTACATAGAGAAATGAGYATATTTATTCTTTCAAAACTTGTAATCTGTATTTCTGTCAGGAGGAGGAGCACGGAAGAAACCTTATATGACAGTTGGCAGCTGTGTATTTGATGGCATTTTTGGAAGACATCTAAATGATCTAAGCATTTAAATTTAAATGATTTAGGCATCTAAATGATGGTTCAGTGARAACTAAGAAGAGAACATGAGGAGTCACTGAATGGCAGAGTTGTTATTAAGGAATATACTTCAGGTATATATTTTAACAAAAGAGATTTGTTAAAATCTCTTGAATTACCATTTGTTACAAATATAACATTTAATGTTGGAGTTGTGGTACCATGTCCTTTGTAGCTGTCACTCTTTCCCCAGCCAGAGCTGAGGAGGCATCTTTTTTACTCTGAAAGGAGGTTAACAAAAGACACAGCAGATTCAAGCTTCAAAAGCTCAGGATCTTAGATCTGGGATTTTCTGAAAGCCCAGAAACATTATACTTGAACTTGTATGTCTCAACTCAGAGAACTGAAACTTGAAAAATCCTAGAGTACYGAAGCATTGAATTGAAACACAGTTTGTGATCAGATGGAGAAACAATCCAGCTTGCTTGTTGGATTGCAAATTTTGGTCCAGTTGTACACACCATTCCCCCTCAGACACAGCTGCTCCTTTGAACCACACCAATGAGACAAAGCCTTTATTTTGCTTTCTTCTTAATCCRGAACTTGGAGTTTAGCTGTAATGATCCAAGTGCTCAGTATCTCGATAGTCTGAGTAGAGACACTGGCCATGTCCTGGGTGCCATTCAAGTCACAGTGCAGCTGAAAGGATTTGGACCTCTGTGCTGCTTAAAGGCTTTAAGGATTAAATCRATCACAAAGAGCGCCACAGAAGTCCTGTGCCCTGATGAAGCCCAATATGAAATCTCRTGTAGAGCTTGGTTAGGACTTCATACACTAGGAGAGAAATCCATCTTGCAGCAGAGTCCACACAAGGCTGAAGCCACAGGAAAATGAGGTAGAAAAAAAAGATGAACTCCATCTCTAATGAACACCATGACAAAGCACTAATTTACTTGATTTCATCCAGCATCTCTAGCAAAGGAGTCTCTACTGTATCAGGCTGTGGTTGGAATGGCATCAGCTTTTTTAGTAACTCATCAGAGAATTGTTCTCTGTCACCCACACTAGCCGAGTGATTCTCAGTAATCATGCTTCCCAGGCTGTCGGTGAGTCACCACTGATCTGTTTTCTGCAAAGGAGACCTCTATTTGGTTCCCATGGTGATCAGAAGTGGCAGTTATTACAGACTGCTACTATAGTTCTTCTACTGCATGTGCCCACTAAAGAAGCTCTTATCTGGTTATAGTTCCTTGGAGTTTTGCAGTACACCRTCATCACTGCGTATTGACAGCAATTTGAACACTTCAGGTGAATTGGCTCTGTGGAGAGCAGGCTGGAGGAGGGGGATTTGTGGAATAATTTTATTCTGCAATGGATGTAGAAACAAACATAGAAAATAGTGGCACTGCAAACTTCCCATGAAGCAGAGGAGAGCCAGTGTTGCAGGGGATCTTTTGAGACTGGACTAAGTGATTCAACTCTTGTTTTAATGACAAACCTGCACAGAACTTAGATAAGTYATAAGAAGAGCAACTTAATTCTGCACAATATGTGCCAATGTTACTGTAGCCYTAGTTTCCAAACAGAGGAGTATTTACCGGGCAGGAGAATCCTGCTTGTGAGTGCTTACAGGGGCTGTCATCCATGCCGTACAGACCTGTACACGCATTAGTGCTTATCTGTGCATTAGGAAAATACCTATAGCTGGAAATAGCACCCTGGCCATGAAATAGATCATTCCATGCAGCATAGTGAAATTTATTAAGCCAAATCTCATTAGTGTGACTGTACTGAGAAGAGATTAAAAAAGATGTCATGGGATGGAGTCTGGATGAAAGGGATTTAATGTACCAGAAAAGAGGAAATACATAGGAGAAAAAGGATGATCATATTATGTTGTAAAGACAGATGCAGAAGCAGCTTAGGATTTGAAAAAAAGATATAAAAAAAGGAAATAGTTTATTTAAACAGCTATTCCATTTCTCTCTAAGTCTCATATGTTGAAAACAGAGCAAGAAGTAGACTACAGACAAATCATTTTAAGACTGAGGAGAAATAGAGGTTATCAGAGAGATCATAGAAGGGTAAGGTTAGAAGGGACCTCTGGAGGTCATCTAGTCCAACCCTCAGCATAGCCCCACAGGGCRATTGAACCTGTAGCTGTGGCATTAGCAGCACAATGCTCTAACCAACTGAGCTAAACCTGCCCCCAGTTTATTAGTTCATTCCAATTCTCAGATATCTGAGATTTTGAACACTTTGTGAAAGAAATTTTCTCTTTTTTATGTGTTTAATGCCCAGYGTAATGGTCCATGAACCTTACGTGTCTTTTTTGGTGTTCCAGGGATATAAACATTTCCTGCCTTGTCTTTCAAACTGTGTTCCCTTTGCTCACACCTCTCTAGACACACTCAAACTTCCAGTTACTTTGGAAGTTTGCATCRCTTTTGAAAAGAAAACAATTTAGTAGGCTGAAATTATAAACAAGGTATATAAATCATTCATTTTGGCATAGTACAAGGATAGATGGCAAAATGTGCAAAAATCAAAGTAGATACAGAACCAAAGCTTTGGTTTAGTTATGGCACCTATTTTACATTTCTSATAATTAATGAATCACTGTGCAAGTGACTAGTTTGGATCACAGCACTCGTATAGATGCCCTGGGAATTAGCAGTCCAAGTAAAGAGTTCTATTTTTGGTCTTTGACTCCTATGTTACAGGAGATGCCAGTAATGTGAAAAAACTCTAAATGCCATCCTTGGTCTTCATTGCCTGCCTTTGACAACCAAATCTCAGTGCTGTTTGCAGCACGGCTTCAGCTCCGTAAAGGCTGAGCTCCCTGGATTCCTAACATGAAGCTATGATTCAGAGCGACATGTTAATTGGAGACAGGTCATTTTCAATAACCATTTCATGGGGGCAGCCAGACTGTTTATTGGACTTAAAGAGGAATTCAGACTTTGGAGAGAGTCCACATTGTGTCTTTACCAAATGCTACTTGACAGAACACAAACATAACACCACGTGCATAAATAAATAAAAGCAGGGAGGTAATGCGCACTTTTCAGTTTAAAGCTAGTCCCACACATATATGGTTAYGTATTACTAGACACGGACCACAACTTGGAGCTGTGAGTATTTCCCACAGCTAGGCTTGCATTCTCCAAATGATATTATTGTAAGGAAAAGATTTGGAGGTATTCCCACTACCTGGCTTGTCCATAGGAAGCTTACATGCTTTTGGGAAATCAGTCAACAAATTTTATTTAAAGTGAAAAGATTTAATTAAGTCTTAATGTATAAATAGTATCAACTTGAGCAAACTCCAAGTATCTGGTTATTATAACAATGTACTTCATCTCWGAAGACTCACAGGAAACCAGTTGCCTACTTACTTTTCCTCTTCCAAATTGCGGGTGGGTTTAATAAATAAATGATTAAATTCTTTTACAGTTCTATCAGAGGAGCTGCTTTGGATCATCAGATAACAGCAAATAATCTTTGGCAGGAAATTAATTTGTAATAATGAAACTGTGCCAGACAGAGGAGATGGAGCTTCTATAAATTCCCAATTCTGCTTAATAGAATGAATAACAGTTGGAAAATTTAACCAGCACTGTTAAAGAGGCTGTGTTCAAGACATCATTGCTYCTAAAACAGTTGCTTCGCCAGAGACCCAGAATTCCATTGAAAAGACCCCCTGAAAATCTGTAATGTGAAAAGAATTTTTGATTTATGATAATAATGTGCCAAGACAACTATCATATTTTTTCCTTCAAATTTCAAGGGGAGATCAATTTTTTATTTGAACTAGTATGGTAAACAAGCAACCTCTCTTTCACATAAAAAYTCCAGAGGTACAAGAAAAAAAGTTAAAAGGCAATGGAATAGCTCTATCAAATGGCTGAAATATATGTTCATCCCCTTTAAATGAATCCCATTCTTTAGCGAATTAGACTAGATCAGACTAAATTTCATGATTCCTCCATTCAGGTGTTTTTATTAAAATATGTTTTTTTTTTATGTTGGCTGAAATAACCTCTGGCCAAAATATTTGTTGTATATAATTTTCAAAACTTCTTGCGCTATTTCCCATTTTTTAACTTTAACACATCCTCTGGCAGAAAACCCCACTGTAGACTAGTTTTTACCCAATAGGGCTAGGCTCATATCTTAGTTCAGTTGAGTACCCCAAGTAGATGCCACTGAAGAACATTTTTCCTGAAAACTTCACTACTCAGCTGGKTTTTTTTTCAACTTTAGTCAAAACATGAAGTCTCCAGGAGAAGCATTTACTAGAGGTGTGACTATCACAGTCTTGGAAGTCTGGACTGGCATGGTTTTAGGAGTTTTCTATTCCTCAGCGTATATAGTCTTTTAATCTCATCTTCTGCATGTTATCTCCGTCGGCTGCATCTTTGAACAACCAGCTTTCTGCTGCAAAGTTGCATGGCACAAAATAATGGAAAAATGCTTCCATTTGCACATGCAATCATGTGCAATACAAGACCCAACATTGCTAGGAAGGTGGATTGATTTTGCACCATGGTGCAATCTGTTCAGAGAGGCTTAAAATGATGACAAAAGGTGCAAGTTAATGAATAATCAGTTCCTGTGCTTCACTATCATAAATACCAGTGCTACACATTACAAATGAATGTGAAAACCTTTATTGTGTCATTGCAATTGCAAGGAAGTAGTTACAGTCTTAGTGATTAATAATTTGACCTGCCCACCTTCTTAACCTTCTTGTATGGGAGAACTTCTTGTATGGGAGTTTACTTCTGATTGACAGTCATGGATTGTTGGACCTATAGATCTTCTTGATTTCATGAGGTATAGGTACATATATCTTCACAGAATACCTCATCATAGTCTGAAAACTCACATTTACCATTTGTTTTGCCATGAGGCTCTGCAGTGCGCCCTTGTAGTGACTACTGATACAAATAGCCAAAGCAGTTGAAGAACCTGCTGGTAGACTGGTGGGGAAAAGGACATCTYCATGAAAGACATATGTCTTTCTGTTGATCCCATTCTCTTTTTTAAGCTCTAGATAAGGTGCATGGTATGGTGGCTTCACACCTATTGAAGGACCAATCTTTCATGAGTAGTAATCCTACCCAGGCACTTTTTACCTCACTGCAGCCACCCCGTGACAGCAGACCAGCACAAACAGCTGTGTTGTACTGGAGAGGCTGGCCCTGTCATGTTCTGGCCAAAATCTTAAATAGTGCTGGGTCTTCTTGCTCTGCTTCCCTCGCTTTCTTAGCAGCAAAACCCAAGTGACTGCACCAGGTTGCCTTATGTGCCTCTACGTTCACAGCCRTGCGGGTGACTATCAAATGAATCCTTGTCCCATCAGCAGCTGCGCTTGGGGCTCTTYTGACAGTGTTGGAGGAGGCAGGCTGTTGCCCACGATGTTCGATTAAATCCTTGTCCAAAGTCAGTGAGCAAACCRTGCCCAATCTCGAGAAACACCTTTGTTCAGACAGCAGATTTCTTGGTATTGCTGGGAATCGTTTTGTTTACGTTTCTTTCATGGGAAAGAATCCTMTAGATCCGTGAGGAAAAGTTAATTCTCCTGGATTTTGAACCCTCCTGCAGAAGTTAACAGGAAAATTGTATCTGAGAGAGAKAATCCCCCAAAAAACCCAAGAATGTGTAGGGAATCGTTTCTAAAGAGTTTTGCTATGCTTCTGCTTGGAAATAACTGTGAAATTCTATTTCTTTCTCCTTAAAAGCCATAACGGTCTCATGTTTTGTTTTTATAGAATTTATACACATAATGTTAGCCATAAAAATTTACATTTTTCAAAATACTTCAAAAATTTCAATTTTTGAAAAGAGCCACTCCATGTAAGTTATTCTAATTTTCAAGAGAATTGTCCTGATTAGTTAGCTACTTTTACACCTTGTAGTTACTTGTTTTTCACTTGAGAGTTCAGTTTTAATATATGGACTTTAAAATGGGGAGCTACCTCATTTTACAAACTATTTAGCAACATGACAATGCAAACAATACTACCTGCTTATGGCAAAGTTACAGCTCATGGACATAGTCTAAAAAAATCAAATTATTATAAGTAGCTTTGCTTCTTTGGGAACTTGTAGGTCAAGTCTGAAAAATAATGGTGTCTATAAAAACATTGTCTTTGAGCTATGTCAAATTGTCATCTAAGCCATAAAAATATGTCTCCGAGGTTTTTCTTTCCTGTATTGAAATCCATGCTATTGTCCAGTTTCAAGGTGATTACTTATAGCTCTGGTCTAGCCTCGCTACTGATGCTATTATTATGATGCAGTAAAAATAAGGCATCTGGCATGAGTGATCTGGGAAGTAACAAAAGCAATGTAAAAATATATATATAATAAAGAAATATATACAATAAAGGGATATAAAATAAAGTCTGTATCCTGCTGTATTTTTATGATATCAAATACATTTTGGATGCATCTAAATCATAAACAAGATTAAAAGACTCACTCTTTCATGTTCCAAAAATAAACCAAACATTAAAAAATTAAAGAATACCAAAATTAAGCTTCCTTTTATTTTTAAATAATTTGCATTATTTTTAAACAACGTGATCAAAATACTGTTTTTCTTCACAGGGTACATGCTAAAATAGACTAATCTAATTAGGTATGTATGAAAAAGAATATTTTCCCCGTGAAATTTGAGCACTCTTCTTTCATCATTGCTTTGCGCCAGTCTGTTGCCCAGAAATATGCTTTTCTTGAACTGCCTGCAGAAGTTCAACGATGARAAAAGTAAATTTGTATCTAGCTCAACCTGGGCATTCGTCTGTGACCCTTCTGGAAGGCAGCTGCTCGGTTACCCAAAGTCGGCCCTATAGCTGAGGGTAACATCTGCTAAAAGTTACCTGATGCTGTCAAAAATTCAAGACAAAACCTCAGATTATCCTGTTTAGCCTTTACCGTAGTTCCATGGGAATTGAAAAGTTTCCGTCATCCTGCTGAACGGGTTAAAATAACCTTAGAGAGGACGAGCAGGCTGGTACCCTCACTGCTTCGTGAGACACTGGCTCCTGCGATTAGGAGCCCGAAATGCTCTAAGAAGCGGTTTTGGCCAGGGGCCGAAAAGCCCTTTTCTGCCCTTTTCTCCTTTCTGTCTCTACACTAAGTCTACACCCGGACCTGAGAAATGCAGCCCCGGGGTGATTTTCAGCCCTTTGAGGATAAGGATTTAGCGCCTTGTAAGTATGCGATAAATGAAGATGAAGGAGGGGGGTTACTGGTGGCAGTAGAAAAACAGGAGCATGTGAAAATGATGGTGATTGATTGCTGTTTGTTGAAAGGCCGTTCCCTGCACTTCTTCAGTGGAAATTACTCTTTTTTGAGATGGAGAAGCAATCGGAAGCTTAACTTCATTACAAATGCCACAAAGCATTACTCATGTTAGCCAAACAGCGTTTTGTTCTGTTTTCTTTTTTTTTTTCCTTTCCCCTTAAAAGCCTCAGAACCTGTCACTGTTTCCAGGAATAGCCTGGAAATGAGATTTTTTTAAATTTTATTTTATTTCCTGCTCAGAGGCGAAACAACCTCTCTCTGATTGCATTCCCCRCTCGGACGCGACTGTCACGGCTTCTCCCATGAGTTCCTGCTCAGCTGGGGCAGAGGGGTACACAGCAAACCCCGTGAGCTGACCTCCCGCAGAGAGCACTGAGTTGTGGACGATACTTCTTTGGCTCTGGCCCTGGGTGGTTTCTTTTCGCTGATCAGAGTTAATTCCGGCTGCACCCGCTTTCTGGGTTGAACAGCTGCCGGTATACCTGCGCGGGAAGGCCTGGCAGCAGCACACTGGTGTTTTTTCCTATAGTTTTTAATAAATATCCAAACCTGGAAGGACCCAGAGTGAGTTTCTCACATGCTGAGATCTGACTGGTTAAAAAGTTATTTTTGATCTCAGGGCAGAGCATGGCTTTTCCCCATATTAGGTGCCATTCCTAGGGACATGTATGTCCGAGTAAATGATTCTCTTCTGACTCTAAGGGCAAGTGTTAAACTCGTCACCTTCTGCTACCAATCTGCTTGGAAGAACTGCTGAGACACAGTCTGAGAAAAACTCACAAAATAACCCAGCATAAAAATCCAGGTTTAACCTTGGTTTGGCCAAAAAAAGTGTGAATTTTGTCACCAAGTTTTGTTTAGAATAAGAGGTGTAATTTGGACTAAAAGCTTATTTATTCTCTTCACTGTGCCTGGGATCAGTGTCAGTGGACAGAGACAAGGAAGATACATTTCAATGTTTCCTTTATGTCCAGCCTTGGATCTGTCTGATCTCAAATTTAGCACTAGTGATTTTTCTTCTTGCATTCATGTCCTCCAGCGGGTAAGGTTGCACACATCACTGCCATCACGGAGCAAACAGTTCTCGCTTGCCTAGGGACTTGACCATACTTGATAAAAACGGTGTGGCTGGGAGTTTTCTTATGGCACTGACAGCAATTATCCCCCTATGGCCCTAAGTTTGCTATTGCCTGCAGCTGCAGACTTGGGCATGAGAAACCACTTCACAAAGATGGTGAAGACAGAAGGTATCCCAGTGCCCTTCTGCACTGTCTGTATATATATATATATATTTTTTATCAAACCCATCAAACTCCAGTGCAGGACCATGATTGCATCTGAAGCAATAGGAGCCAAGAACTTTCCATGAAGTTATCCATGAAAATCATAGAATCAGTAAGGCTGAAAGGGACCTCTGGAGATCATCTAGTCCAACCTCCCTGCTCAGCAGGGTCACCTAGAACATGTTAGACAGGGTTGCATCCAGGCAGGCCTTGAATATCTCCAGAGAAGGAGACTCCACAACCTCTCTGGGCAGCTGSTCCAGTGCTCCGTCACTCTCACAGTGAGGAAATTCCCCCTCACGGTCAGGCGGAACTTCCTGTGGTTCAGTATGTGCCCATTGCCTCTCGTCCTGTCACACGGGGCAACTGAAAAGAGTTTGGCCCCGTCCCCTTGACACTCTCCCTTCAGGTACTTGTCCACATTGATAAGATCCCCCCTCAGTCTTCTCTTCCCCAGGCTGAAGAGGCCCAGCTCTCGCAACCATTCCTCATAGAGCAGATGCTTCAGCCCTCTGATCATCTTTGTAGCCCTACGCAGGACTCTCTCCATTAGCTCCATGTCTCTCTTGTACTGGGGAGACCAGAACTGGACACAGTACTCGATATGAGGCCTCACCAGGGCTGAGTAGAGGGGCAGGGCTCCCTCGACCTGCTGGCAATAGTCTTCCCAATGCAATCAGCCTGGATGAAACCATTACTGCTGGAACAATTTCTTTTGGTAAAGTGTTTTAGAGACGATATCATGGCAACCCACAAAGATGGGATATTGGGGTAAATAGATGGCGCGGTGTGAAGGCTAGAGGGATAGCAGAGTCAGATATCCCCCTTCCAGAGGAGCCCCATGTGAGAGGGGTGTTGTGATGTGGAGGAAAAGCACCACGTGAGGATGCAGAGAGCACATGTAGGTAGAAGGGCAGCAAAAAAACACCAAGGAGCATCAGGAGGTTCGAAGGTAGGTAGCAGAGTTTGTGGTCCATGAGGGGGAATGGGAAAACTGGGGGAATACCATGGTCATCTGAGTTTGTAAAAGGGGGTCAAAGAGCTGCTACAGGGTTTTAGGTACAGACGCCATGAAAGAGACACTGGACCAGGTATTGTGGGAAAAGTGACAGAAGCAGCAATCAGCTTAGGATATTTGCAGGCTTTGTAATTTCCTCTAACATTGACCATCACTGAGAAAATCCTGGACCCTGTTTCTACAGTGGACAGGCTTCAGCCACATGGAGCAGGGGATATATGGGCTGACACCTTCACTGAGAATACAGTGGCAGAATGGTTTTCTGGTCAAGGAAAGGGAGCCGGACACTGGGAACTGGACAGCACCGGAACTGGCTGCTGGCTGGCTTCTCAAGCAGAGGCCAGGATAAGAGCAAGACTGGGGAGTTTATTGGGAAGATCCACAACGAGGACATGAAAATCTTATCTTCTCCTGGACTTGGCATGTGCTGTCCATCATCCAGGGAATTGCTAGGAAAATGGGAAATGTTCAAGCCTCTAGAGTTATTCCCTGAAATTAGCAATTAGGGGAAAATTGTGTATTTTCCTGGGATATTTAGAAATCACTAAAGGCCTAATGTGCTTGAAGTGAAACATCCCATTCAGAGACTAGCTCCAGCTGTATAACAGTGGTGGCAGTGGCAAGCAGTGGTGGGTGCATCTGAAGTTAAACCACTTGGAGACTGTTCCAGATGCCTGGGGATGATAGGTAGCATGGAAAGGTCTAGATACTCCTTCCTTGCCTTGGGTCAAGGGCTAAAATGTTGAAATCTAAGTAGGTAGCAGAAGCTTTTGGAGGAGACAGACCAAAAGCTATTCAGTTGGAGCACAAAGCCAGCTGGACAAAAGTTAGGGATCTGGTCCTGCTTGGATGGGGATGCTTCATCCCCCTGCTTCATCCAGGGGATGAAGAGTCTGAGCATAAGTGAATGAAGTCCCTGGGCGCAAGAAAGGAGATTGGACCATTTGTTTTCTGTGTGTGTGTGCAAGGCAGGCAAAACCAGCAGCAGGCTGAGGTTGTATTAAACAGTGAATATTTCTACTCAGTGAAGATTGCTTCTGATGTCTCCTACTGGGCATGCAATGGTTGCAAAGTGATTGTATATGTAAATATGTTTGTATGAATGCTCCCTATTCACTTACCTGTCTCTTAAACAGAGACGTTACTTTATGTGGGGTGGAAGGGCACAGTTACTCTACCCTAGGAATGCTGCTTTGTCCCAACAGAAAAGCTCAAGCAGGATGAAGTTGTAAAGGCATCACCATGCAAGTACCTCGAGCTCCCCACCAGAGAGCAGCGTTGTTCCAGCAGCGGCAAGTTTGCTTGTCTTGCCGCTTCCAATGGATGCTGCGGCTCTGCGGTCCAGCGTTGATGAAGGGGCAGCGGCGTTGGCTGGTGGAAGGAGGATGACGACCATATGGAACATCGATTTCCTGGTTGCAATTGAGGAATTGCAAAGTTCAAAAAAAGAAAAAATGCACTGAGAGGATTTAATGGAAACCCCCCCCGCCACAGCCTATAGCTAAAATGGAATATTTTCAGCCTGTGTGCAAGGGAGGTGAAATATAAGGCAAATTTATGAAGATCAGAGCTTCTCTTACTGAAGGGTGACCCATAGCACAAGAAAATTGGAGTTCATTATATCATGTGCTTTCTATCAGAAGACTTAACACCGTTAGTCCTGCATGCAGTGTGATGTACTAATTTCAATGTCTAATTGAAGGCACTTGGGCCTGACCATCAGAGGCGCAGGTCACCAACAAATGTAATTGACTCCAGCTGGAGTATGGGTCAGTGACACTAGCGTGCTCTGCTGTCTCCAATTAAGGTCCCAAGTGGAGGTATCACAACAACAGGAGTGCTATTTAAAAAGGTTGGCTAACAAAATTGTTTGAGACCATACGGTTGGTTGGGGGTGAGTTTAAACTGATTTTTAGGTGGCTGTTGATCCCATGTGGTGTGGACCGGGTAAGTTATTTTTCTCTGGGAGATGGTGGAGCATGTTCTGCATGCAGTCAAGGTGTCCTTTGCAGTCTGTATTTCCCCCTAGTTTGAGGGGTGAGATGTCAGAGAGAGCTGGCTTTCACCATAGAGAAGAAAGCTAGAGGTGCCTCCGCATTCAGGACTGGTCCACCTGCTGAGGGGCTGTGTTTGGCCTGCCAGGAGGCCCTGCTGTGTGACTAATGACATGCGCTGAAGCCCTGTCACTCACCACATCATCCCGTGCAAGGAAAAAGACTTTTTCTTTTTTTTTTTAAATTAAAAGTGCTGCTGGGAGAGCTTGCGCTGCCTCCTGCTCCATGTTGGTGGAGGCTGTGGTGCTTCATGGGCTACAGGAAGGAAACGAGTGGCGAAAGGTGGCTTTGCCTGACCATGTCGGGGCTCTGAGCGGCCTCCTAGGACTCCCTTTCAGCCCTGCCTTTGGTATCCTGATCATCCCCTCCCAGGGCACCTGCAGACTCCCATCCTCACCTGGCCCCCATCCTGGCTTGCCAGGGCTCCTCTGCTGATGTTGCACTGGATTTCCCAGCTCTGAAATCCCTGTGCTGATTGACTCACCTGATGCTGAAACATGAACTTGCTGCCAGTGGGTGTGGGATAATAAAAATCAGGTTGCTGTCCTACCCTTATGCACGGGCCCCAGCATGATCTAGAGAGGGGTACTGCTCCAAAGTAGCTCCTACCGTTTTTGGACTCAGCAGCGCTGGGTACAACCAAGTGATGGGTTGGGCTGTGGTGCATGAGAGGTGGTGGCTGGTATTTTTTTGCTCTGCCTTTCTTGAAGTAACACTTCTGCAGGAGGGTTTCTGCCATGCCWGAGCCAGTAGGTACTTCAAGTGTGTCAACAGGAAGTCGGCAGAGCACCAAGAAAAATGCACAAGCTGATGAACATGGGGTCTTTGCAGCACACCCATTCTTGCCGGCTGGAAGATGAGTAGAAGGTTACAAATGAACATATGCTGCTGTGTGTTTTGTGCTGTAGATACCTATCCATTACTAACTACCACAGGCTGCAAGTTCACATCTCACAGGCTGTTACTTATTCTTCATTTGGGCTTCATTTGAAACAGCACCTTGGAACAAGAAAACAACTATTCTCCAACCCACTCGACTCTCCGAAGTAGCTGAAGCAATGTTTCTCCCGCTGCTGCTTTCCATTACCTCTAACATAAAATCTTTTAAAGAAGCTGGGTCATTTCAGTCTGTTTTCAGTATATATTTTGTGGTATCTATTTTGTAGCATTAGGAGAAATAYCTACTCTAGTAGGACAATTCCACACTTTGAAATAGGAAAAGAAAGAACATAAATAATTGGAGTGATAATAATAATAAACAAACAAAAATCCACAGAAAATAATTCTTTCCATGTCAGCACAGACAAAATACACAGTATATCATTTGTCCTGGTATATTTTAAAGCTATCAAGGGGAATAGATGACCAGGCTTACAAAACTTCAGCATGCATGTTTCAGTGTATGGAGAGCTGTGTCACTGCAAAACCTTCCCAAGCACTCTGGATACATTTCAGAGTACTGCACTGCCAGTCACAGGTTTCATCCCAGTTGCTCTTAGGRCTGATTTATGCATACTGAGTACTGTGTATCCCAAGGCACTTAAAGTATTACTATTCCGTGTTCACATCACTCCACCAACCATCATACAGACCCAGACTTGACTTGAAGGGTGATTTCAGTGAAAGAAACCTGAAAGCATAACGCAATCTGCACTACTAGAGGAAAATACTGCAGGCTTAGTTCTCCTGCTGGGCTGAGACAGAGAGAGAAGGAATAACAGATGTTAGCTGGTGATCTGCTGGAGGATGTGCAGATATCTTTGACTGCATGGACCTATGCAGGATAGATAGTATCAGGCAACATTACCTACCCGATGATTAAACAAGACCTTTTCTCAAAGAAGGGTGGAATGTAGCAACCCGTATTAAAGACCAAAACTTAGAGAAAAATTAAATTTCCCATTTGTTTAAAAAAGCAGACATTATAAGTCTGATTTCACATGCATGCAGTTTCATTGTGCGGCTGGAACAACTCTGGAGTTACCCAAGTGCAGGGAGAGGTGGACTGGGTCTGCACTTGTCATGCACACAAGCTTCCAGATTTCTCTGGGAGCAGCATATTGCAAAGAATGCCTAATCTCCTGTGGGTTTATGCCTCCATGTTTTTTTTTTTTTTTTTTTTTTTTTTTTTTTTTTTTTTTTTCCTAAGCTTGAAGCTTTTCTTTTTTTTTGGACATTAGTAATGGCTCTCTCAGGCATAGATTATCTGCTGTCTAATGAAGGAGAAACTCCTGCTATGATTTTAGATGGACAAGGAAGCTGCGGAAAGGATATGTAAGAAGGCCTTCCTTCTCTGTTAACCTTTGATGTGATCACCAAGGCTTAGTTTTAGATTCAAAAGGCTTTTTATTTTTTTCAGTAAAGAGATATGGAAATGAAATGCATTTGTTCTACTGCAATCTTAGGGGAAATAGGAAAGACTCTGTGCCTAGTAGCTGAGCCTGTACCACGTAAGCTACTCCACTCTTTAAAAATCTCATGGAGATAATAGCTCTAGTGTCAAGACAGTGATAATTCCTCTGTTGACAAGCTCTGTGCTGGAGCAATGGCTCAATTTTACTGCAGGAATTAAGAATACCCAAAGCTGCTTTCCTGCTGAGATCTACTGGTCATACCCTGGGCTAGATCCGTACATCTTCCAGCCGATGGGCCAATGTACTGTACTGCTTTTGCCAGTGCTATGCTTGTAGGAATGCAGTACTCTCTCTCTTAAAGGAGCTGAGATCTGTTGCGAAGCCATTAAAATTGATGCAACTTTTAAAAATGGATTTCACTAGTTTTGGCACAAGCCCTTAGCTACATTGCTCTTAATGTGAAACTTGGAAGCAGCCTTGGATAGACAAGCCAGGCTAATATTCTACAGGCTGATCATAACCGCCTGAAGAACAAGATAAAGTGCAAGAGGATAAGTGAGAAAAAAAATTAGTAATCATTGATTTAAAGATCCTCCTCCAAAATTACCCAAATTACCTCAGGTTTGATTTGACTTTGGTGAAATATTTTTATATGTATATGTATAAGATTCAGGAATAAGTGCCAGATGTCCTCTCAGAGAGAGACTTTCAGCTTGTGGCAGAAACCAGCTCGGCTTTATGCTCAGGCAAAGTAGGCAGCTGCCAAGAGCAGCAGTTGCCCCATGGCCTCGTTTGCTAATGCCAGACTCCCGCAAAGCCAGGGCTGATGCTAAAGGAGAGATGGAAGTAACTGGACAGCAACCACTGCTTGGCAGGAAGAGAGCTGATCCTCCACAGCAGCAATTCCTGTCCTCGTTCTTTCCAGTCCCCCTGGCTGGCCATAGTGTTGCTTTGCCTCATTTCCTTGTCTTTCTCCTTGCTTCGCAGTAAAAGTGGCCTGGCCTCATCCCTGTGGTGATGAAGTCTGATGTTGCCTACACCTCTGAGAGGCCATGAGCTATTGCAGATGGAAACACACTATATCCAGCCTCTGCCATGGTGGTGGCTTTACTGGTTCTGCTTTGATGTGTCCTTCTCGGTGGTCATTGACAAGTATATGTCTAAATTATTTTGAAACTTGTGCTAAATGTGCTTCCGAAAAAGCAAAGTCATTAAAAGCTATATGTCACTTCCTGAAAGCAGTTGGTATTTGTCTCCTTTGGAGATGGGAACCTGAAGCAACAGAATGACTTTGTATAGCCATCTCTGTGTTCCTGTTTGTGTTGATCTGCAGAATATCGTGAGCACACTAGAGAGGAGATAAAATGCCAGAAATTTGGTAGAGAAAAGGGACCACCCTGAATTTCAATAACAACTTTGAATAAAATCTTGGCTTTTTAAAATCTCCTTGGCTGCTGTTTAGTTTTGTGCTATTCTTTCAGTAAGGAAAGTGCTCCCACTGTCTTTCGGTCATAAAGCATATGCTGTATTTTTATGAAGAGGTCTCTAAAAATCTGCGGTGTGCCGAAAGGGAGAGATTCAGAGTCATGAAAGAGTATTCAGCATAAAGCCTTGGCAAATGAATTCATTAGTGTGCCAGTGAGTGATGTAATTTTGCTGATATTAAATTAAGACTTGATTAATAGGCACAATTGTTTTCTGAATCAGTGCCCCCCCCCATTTGCTTTTGGGGGGAGGGGAATAATTCTCCTTTGTTTGTGGAGGTGCAATCATACTTATTGCATTTGCTGCATACTTTCCAAGTTGAACGGGTCCTCACCACCTCTTTTGTAAATTGAACTACCTCAGCATTTGGCAATTTGTAGACCAGATTCAATGCTCATGAAATGGACTGCTACTTTGCAGAAGGCAGTAAAGCTGTGCTGAGTCTGACATTGCTCCTCTTATCTGCAGAGCCAATTTTTTTGGAGGTGCTACCAAGCCAGAGGAGCATGTGAAAAACCTTCCTTCCCCTCCTTGTGGGGGAATGTGTTGCTACTGTGATTGCTCAGTAGGCAGTTCTTTCAGTATTTAATCCTTCAAAGGTAAAACTTTCTGAAAAATAATAGGGAAAAATGGAGGACCTGGTCTCTCCCCTCATTCTTGCAGGCACTTACCTGGCAAGGCCAACACTGGAGCCTACACTGCCTTGAGGCAGAGCTTTCCTGAAGGAGGATGCAACTATGCTGCTCAAGGGTATGCAGGTCTGGCTTTCCTGAGCTAGGGCTGACCTGGCTACAGAGCTGGAAACAGGCCAGGCAGCGTGTCAAAACGCTACAGAAATCAAATACAGAGAAGCAGGTTTTAAAAAAGGTAGAAGAAAGAGATGTATGTGATAATGGTATGTAAAATACTGGCACTGATCTAACTTCTTGTAACTTTAGGGGAACTGTCTTTAGAAAATAACTTCTTCTCCGCTGCTGGACTATTGCATAGACGGTGCTGACTTTGGCATGTAGCCTGGGCATGGGAGAGCACTGGCTCATAAGAGCCATTCCAGTTTATGAGACAAAGCTGTTCTAGGCAAGAAAGGACTGGAGAATTGCTCCCTGTCTATGTTAAATTAGAGTGGACACGCTATAGGTGAATGAACTCTTCCAAAGACTGAAAGTTGAGCAAAACCCTGTTCTTAAGGAGCCTGATCTAAAGCCCATGGATGACAAATGGAGTTGTTTCACTACTTCAGCAACTTTTGGATCATACTCCAGATTCTGTGCTAAAGCTGGTGTATTTTTTATTGTATTTACTTTTTTTTTTTTTTTTTGGTAATACCATTTCCATCCAAAAGCAGCCATCAGATATCCGAAAAAGACAGCTTGAGCAATTAGATCCAGTGAAACTTTGCTGGGAATAAATTGCCAATAGAAATGTGCTAATGGCACCCAGGGATTGTGTATTAATAGGGACTAATTAATGGGCCTAATTTGCTACCACAGGAGGAATGCCAAAGCTATTTGTACTCTGACAAAAGGTAAATGTTAATGAGTCCCCAAAGGTATGTGAGTTTGGGTTCCAATTAGTGTAACCACACGTGTGACTTAGACATATGCAAATACCAGTGTAGTATTTGTGGCTTGTGAATCCCGCTACCTTTACCTCTATATTACAGGTAGAACAACTCTTAATGTGACAAGATATTGGTACTCTGAAATATGACTACTAATACTTCACTATTTGGGACATATACAGTGCAGGAGGGAAGAGTCCCATAATACTAAAAATGTCTTGTTTATTATGAACTATGTGCATGGCGACAGAGACAACCTGAGACTTTGTATAGTACACTACAGGAGCAGAGTTGCTTCATCTTATGTGAACTATCAGTAGAAATAGGGACGGAGGGGAATGCAATGCTGAGTTCTCTGGGCCACATCTGCACAAACTGATCTCAGATCAGCAGTGCTGAGGAGCATGCTACGAAGTCTTCTATTCCGGGAATCTAGCATTTCTGCTCATAGGCTCAGGTTTGCACGCTCAGATAGCACTGTGTTGAGCGATATAGATTCACTCAGTCTATGCAAGCAAAAACATCTCGGTCTTGGATGTTACTGCAGGTTATAGATATGTTCTCAAATCAAAGATTACAACTCTGTGTCAAACTCTGTATGAATACAGATCCTACCTGAAGGTGYTTATAGTCACTGTCATCATTTATTTGAATCTAGATGTAGCTGAACATTGTTGTGATCTTGGAGCAGGTCTTTGCATGACACTCATACTCGTAACGATAGTCCAGAAAGAACTAACATTACTCTACAAGAAATTTTTACTCTGTTGGCRCTTCTTCAGTCCTGTGGGTAAGGCACCAATTTCAGACAGGCTGCTGGTTACTCTCTGAATATTTGTTCCTTTAAGGACTCTGTCAACAAAGCCAGCAGTGTGCAGTGTTAGATGAAAGTACCTAAAATGCCAATTCTCCATTCCTAGCACAAGTCTGGTATGGCAGCAGGTCTTTGCTGGTGTGTACACTTCTTTGAATGAGATGTTTTTTGATGGTAATATGGAATTATCCAGGACACCTCTGTTGCTTTCTGCACTGAATTCTGGATCAAAAGTAATCTACTTAACACTGCAGACTCATTTTTGTTTCCTTTGTCTTGTTGTGGAGGTTGAGGGACTGCTTGAACATGAAGCTTTCAGATCTAATAAAAAGGCTTCTGGCCACAGGAAAGAAGAAAGYGAGGAGAGAATGATCCTGTCTCTGGGAGTTCTTCAAGGTCATTTGTTCTGCAGCGGGGTCTAGTCATGGCTGTAACTCTGCGTTACCCTGTGCTTAAGCCCATCCCGTCCAAAACTCTGCAAGCAATGCAATTTCGAGCATGTCTAAGGCCAGGCTGGAGCAGCAGTGTACCAGGAGCATCACATTATACAGCATTTCTACCAATGGGCTTGACGTGTTTCTCTCTACTCCTTAAAAGGCAGTCACCTCTTTTCCTCAGCCCCACCTTCTCATTAAGAGGGATAAGTTCATACCTGTCTCTAGCCTCAAACAAGCACCTGGCTTGTTTGCCATTAGGCTGTGGCTATACCACCTGTGTTCCCTAAACTGATACAGCAGAGCAACTCCCAGCTGGCCCAGGAACTGTGTAATTTGAGGGAACCCAGCTGTGCAGTTAAAACAAAGCACTCAAAGGCTGGCACAAGGGCTGGGGTTCACTAAGTCTGCCCAAACAGCTGGAAACAGACACCTCAGTTTCTCTGCAGACACCAAGTATGTGAGAGTTCAGACATGTGTACAAGGTATTAGATTTGCCATTGCAAACAATCAAGTAGAAGCCAAAATTTTACTTCTGTAGTCTGAAATTTCCAGTTTGGAAGGAATGGGGGAAAGAGAGGACTAGAATAAAACCATAGCTAACTACTTTCCCGACAATTTCATCTGCAGACACATAGTTTGCCATCTACTTCTTGCATCCTTACAGACTTTTTCTTCTCTTTACCTCAATTCTCTAATTGGCTAATCTGCTAGAGCTATTGCAGGTACCTTTCCTAACACTCCCTGGTTTCTGGAGTGATGCATCTGGGCTGTGTGGTACCCAGATGTGGTACCTTTTGTGGAAGGCAAAGAGTACCAATGAAGCTTTGTTTTGCTTTTGTGTTGTCTGGATATCACACATTTGGAAAGAGACTGATACCTGACTTGGGGCCCAGACAATGCAGATTTGTATTTTGATACACCCTGAAGACGTGGCTCAGCTAATTAATATTTCCCTGTCTGAATACCAGAAACATCGTAGTTGCAATAAAGGGCTATCTTTTCTTTCAAATTCACCTCACATTTTTCAAGMAAGAATGTAAGGGCTCTCAAACAGTAGCTTTTCTGCTGTAGCTGAGATTTAATTGTAGGATTTCTTTATCTCATGTTTGGGTTTATTACATCTTTCTTGAAGCTGTTGGGTTTGAAGTCACTGAGATTTCCAGGGTGTCTTCAGGCTTCCAGTGTGCAAGGTAATCTTATGGCACATATGTATGTTCCACTGCTGGCAAACATTTAGAAGTAAAATAGCCCACAAATCCTGTGACCCACTGGTTGTTGCATGGATTTTATTTCAAAGCCTTTAATTCACAGCTATGTCTTCCCTTTGTTTGTTTTGAAATGGATCCTTTCAAGCTGTCAGACTGGAAGGCTGCCCAAAAGGCTGTGATATACATGGAATTGATCTTTTAACAGTTGGTCCACATAGCTGTGGCAAAGTGTTYATGACAACTTTGACTATCCTAAAGCTGGGCATTGTGCAAGCAGATACGTGTCAGTAGATTCAGTTTGTTCAGATCTCYGGACTGGCCTTTTTGGAGAGAAACTGCAAACAGGAATTATGGTGATGCTGGTCATCTGCAACCACAAATGTTATGACATCCAAGCTGACAAGCTGGGAGAGAATGCAGAGGAGAGCAATAAAAATAATAAAAGCWTTCAAAATTAAAACCAGTGGAATTGAGGTAAAGAAAGCTGGGTATATTTTCCTATTGATAAAGAGCCAGAAATAAGACATATATGCCTGTAAATATATAAAAAAGAGTGTTATAAAAAGTACAAAGATTGATTCAATATAATCCTAATTTTACAGCCTTTTGATTGACTGTGTGYCTTGGGTCATTAAAAGAAATACACATCCTACCCATCTTTAAGCAGGATGTGAGCAAGCTAATCATCTCTCTGGGTCTTAAAATACTCAGAACAAAGGGGTTCCTGGAGACGGAGAGCTGGAGCATCTGAGGGACTCTTGTACCTGATCAGTCTTGTGGAGGAACTTGCCTTATTTTAGGAGCAAATGGCAACCAGTCTGCTAAATACTGAGCTGAGTGCTGAAAGTTAGGTGATGCACACACTACTGCTTTCTAGATAGCTTGATAYACAGTCTGTTCTTGCATCCCTCACTCCATGGGCTCAGAGCTCCGCCAGGTTTGGAAATCAGCTGAGATGGAGCAGTGTGGCCGGCCAGCAGCAGATGTTATTCTCTGAATCCCCAGTTCAACACATGGTAACAGGAAGTTTTTTGAAAAATTCAGCTTCTAAAAGGATAGGCCAGATTTGCTTTTTGGAAATCATAGGCATCTTAAATGTGACTCAGCTGCCACTGACGCCTCTGTGCATCTGTTTTTCTTCTATTCTGCCTGAGCTTTTCGAACAATGTTTGCTTACTCCTTTAGATTTAGCCTCTGTGACTGAGCAACCTGGAAGTCAGCTAGGGCTGTCTGAACTACCCAGAGCCTTTTCAAAATCACCATAATGTAGAAAGCTTAATTATTAATAMGCTTTTAATATAGGTCTCCACCACTAAAAACAAAGCCAACAAGCTTTCACAGATTTGTGAAAGTTCTGTCCTCGAGGAGCTTGTTTTTCTGAAATTGCCTGCTTTTRTTTTTATGTTTCAGTGAGAAGTGGAGAAAGCAGCACTCTAGCTGGAGCAGGAAAGAGGTGACTTGTACACGTGTATGTGTGCATGCATGTTTCTCTGATTGCACAATTATTTAAAAAACACTGGAAACAGGAACAGTTTGCTGAGTAAGATGGTGACATCACCACCATTGGAGATACTCATCTGCAAGGTTTGGTTTGGGATTGATATGGGTAAACATGCTGCTCTGCAAGGGTGTGGAATAAAGAACTGAAGAGAGGTTTCCTTCCAACTTTAATGATTCTGTGGAAGGCTTTCTGGAAAGTAGATTAAATGGCAAACAACTCTATGTACTTACACAGTGTTGCTGAAAATAGAGGACAGTRTCTGGTTTCACTGAAAAGCTATGTGGAAAGCCGTGTACACTGGAATTGCAGGGTTATGGATGACAGCGATCGTTTGTCCCAGTGAGTCTTGAAACTTCTCTGTGTTGAAAAAAAAAGATTCTTATACCAATAGTTGATGTGAAATTTACTGTATCTTTCATCAGAAGAGAGAACTGTCTGTCCAAGCCATTTTCCAACAAAGGGAGGAGAAACTCTGGACTGTGTGACTCACATTAGTCTCCTCAGATGACAAAGTGTAGGGCAAATCCTGTGAAACTAATGAAACTTAGACTAATACTGTGTGCAGAGACAGACTTCAACATCTAGCTGTTTTGATTTTTTTTTATCCATAAAAATAAAGTAAGTCTTTAGTTAAATTGAATTATTAATAGATTTGAAAAAAAAAAAGAGTAAAATGTGTTGCAACTTTTGTGGAATGATCCAGTTGGGTTTGAAAAGTAGCAACTGAAGAAAAGTGAAAAAATCCTCTTCTGCTTTGTGTGCCATGCTTGACAGCCATACCACATACAGTTTAAAAAGATTTATGGCAAAGAATTAACTATTTTGAGGGGGACTAGGCTCTTGTATACAGAGCAAGTAGTCTCTTAAAAGATGTCTTTATTTGTAAGACAGAGCTCTAAATAGCTTTGGCAGTGCAGCCTTAGCAGCAGATGAAATGCAAGCCAAACTGTGCCCTAGATGATTTGGGGTGGGCAGAGAGGTTCAAGTAAGCACCACAGAGGTTTCCATGATGA
This sequence comes from Rhea americana, assembly GCF_003343005.1. Classification (NCBI taxonomy): domain Eukaryota; kingdom Metazoa; phylum Chordata; class Aves; order Rheiformes; family Rheidae; genus Rhea; species Rhea americana. Next base: position 3,587,258 of record NW_028186967.1, read on the forward strand.
GCATCATCTTTCCTGTTGGATAAGGCTGACCTTCATTGTATAGTGGTGGCCCGAAAAAAACACTTCAAATGTATAGAATATGGAAAACATATTGCAAAATGTGTGGCCAAAATTTGAAATCTCCCTGCAATAACTGCAACAGCTTCTTATGTGGAAAATTGCTATATACTGATTAGCTATGCTTAATCTGATGTAACAAGGGGAAATTCTGCCGAGACTGCCAGCAGTGCAGTCTGAGAGCCTAGTCTGAGGAACAAAAGGAAATAACACCAAAGCTGGGAATACCTGTGCTTATAGCCAAAAACACATTATCCTCCGAAACTCCCATCCTCTTCATGTGTCACTTCCCCTTTCATGATGGGTGTGATTCAAAACTCTGCTGGGATAGATGGAAAGGTTGTTATTGAGGTCGGTAGACTTTTCTCTGTACCATACGTTCTGTACAAGCTGCCTCCAAAAATAATTCCTTTGGATGTGCTTGAAAACCATAGTTTTATAAAAGTATGATGTCTCTTCTGTCACGGGATCTGCAGCCACATATGATGCACGTGATCCTTCCTTTTAACTTCCATGCCCCTGTATCATGCTTTGTATGGTCTCCTCACCTACCTCTTGATAGAAAAGTCTGATGTACAGACAAAACGCAGTTTTGAAGGCAGAAAGACATTGATAATATGGACAGAAATACTCTTGAGACAGATCCTTCAAGCCTATTTTAGACCTGTAGGCCCATCAACGCTTTGAGGAATCAGAGGTAGTCAGTGTATTCATCAGCTGTCAAGCACTTGAACTTCTGAATTTTAGTGGTATTGGCTGTGACACTTGAATGGCAGTCAAGCGCACAGGAACCTGGCAATCTAATATTTAAAAGGCCTTGGAGAATTTCAGCAACTGGATCTTTGTCAATTGCTGTTGGAACTTTGAAACCTATAAAAAGATGGAATTTTGGCTTTGATCTCAAAGAAATAAATCTGTTTAGAAAAGTTGCTTTAGTTAAAGGCTGAAATCCTATAAAATACAGAAATGGCTAGTTAATTGGTGAAAACACAGTGGTGCCAACTGGGAGGATTAATGGAATACTCTTCTGTTTTGGTAGATCGAAGCAGACAAAGAGCTATTGGTCCTTCTGTTAGCCTGGGGAAAGAAGTTTGAGTTGCTTTGTCTTGTTGGAATGTAGYGTACATCCTTAGGGATAAAATAGAAATGAATAGAGAAAAGAGAACTGTACTGGATAAATAATATAATATGGCATGTTGCATGGCATATATAATCACAGGCTTATATATAATGTAAGAACTTGGCCTATTAAAAAGTTATGTTGTAGTGGTATGCTTGCTTGACTCACATTGATGGCATGTTTATCTTTAATGTGTTTCAATGATTCTGTAATTTTAATGCTAATAGATGATTCCTGTGGTTTGCTTTATTATATGGAACCTGAACACTGTTTTCAAAGTCATTTTGGCATCTATTCTAGTTGGATGAGAGAAACTATTCCAGTTGGATGAGGGAATTGATTGAGGGCTGAAAACCAAAACATATCAGAGAAAATGCCAGCCAGAGAACACAATGTGGATAACATTAAAGCCAATGCACTATAGCTACAGGGTTAATACTATTACTCGGGGTAATGAATTCTGAATGCTGTTCATTTTTAATCCCTGTCTTCTCTATGCAACAATGTTTGGATCGTAGTCATAAAGTGTGGACATARAATAGAAGGATCTTGAAACAGAATATCCTGAACTGACCCATACACGTATATATAGAAGAATGAGATAATATATATGTGGTTGGTGGAACTATTTGCACACTTGTATGAAGGTCTTTATTTAGCGTTACCAGGAGAGACTTGTTTGATGCTAACTTTAAGAGCTGGCAAGGGATGCAGTGCTTTGGCTGCAGTTCAGGAAAACATCACATTAAACATTCAAGAGGATTTACTTGTATCCTTAAAGTTGAATACATGTTTAAGTGTCCTGTTGGACTGGGGCCCGATTGTTTAGCACCTTGTAGAACCAACTTTGAAATGGTTGAGTAGGCAGAGAAGTATTAGCTAATGTTATTGCAACCAATACCTGGAGATAAATGTGGTGCATTTGCTTTGAACACATTTTTGACCTTCTCTGCTCCTTGTCCTTCTTATTTCAAGTGCTAATTCGGAGACTTCCCAAATTCATTTAAGAGGTGTCCTCTCAGAATTGAACCCTGTGTCCACTGGGACACAGCTCTTGTTAACTTTGCTAGGGTTGGATTTGGTGGCTGGTCTTTAAAGCCTGTTCAGAAAGAACCAAGCTATTAGGGACATCCACCCTGTGAAACGGGAAATGTTTTGTTTTTTCTAGTCGTCTGTTGCTGGCATAGTGAAAGCATTCTCCTTCTCGCGGTCAGAGATCAGCTACTTTGTGGGGTCTGTGATGGTGCACTCTGTTGAAGCTGGCTTTTGCTGGTTGCAGTGAGCAGCTGGGCATGGGGCAYTGCCTTTGTGTGTGCAGCCAGGCCTTGCAGTGGGGCACTGCACGCACTGCTATGGATGCTCTGCCACATCTGTCCCTGCTTTCGCAGGGCAGGGCTGCCGCAGCTCATCTGTAGGTGGATGCAACAAGGTTTGGAGCTGACTTTTCCTTTGGCAGATCTACCGCTAGTAAAGTAAAAATCATTACAGTGATGGGCAGTTACATGCTGGGTCCTGTGACCTTGTGAATCTCAAGCCAAGAACTTACCAGTTCTGCTATGGCTAAGCAATTATGAGCTGCAGTGGGACTTTTGTTGTTCTTTTAGTCTAGCAGGAGTTTGTTTTCTTTGGTAAAACACAATTGCAGAGTTCTCCATGGTATGTTATGTCTGGCAAGAATGAGAATGATAGAACTGAGGTTTGGAGCACCTTCTGTCTTCATGGTGGGGAAACTGAATTACAGCTAAAAGGAAAGCCTTTATTCATTTATTAATATATTTTTGTCAGCTATAGCCAGCCACAATTTGTTTTCTTAGATATCTACATGTGGAAATGCTCTGCATTTTGCATACAGTTCCATGTAACGTGTATGTAACAGCACAAGTGCTAATAGTCCAACTAGGAACCGGCTCCTACTTGCAAAAATTCTCTTTAGAAGGCCATTTGCTGGTTTATGTTTTAATGTGATTTTCCCATTTGCCAAGGGTGTTTAAATAGAAAACCAGTGTGTTCTAGTACTGAAAAGCTGAAGCTTTGATTTAATGGTCCATCGGGCAGAGAATGGATTTGAGAGAGGAAATTAGTTTCAGCCAAAGTCTCCTTTTACTTCAGACAGCTCCCTTTACCTCTCAGACTTTGCATATGTAAATTGGAGATAATTAGTCCTGGGTTTGTGAAGTTTTTGAGTGTTTTGTAAGAATTATTACCTTACAATTTATCTACTTATGGAAGAAAATCATACTCTTGTTAAGAAAACAGGTCTTAAGTAAGCTGTCTTTCCTGAATGTTGCATAGTTACGTATTCTGATTTTAAAAGTCCAGTGACATGCCCAGAAGACACCCGTAAATACCAGTGCAGCTTTAGGGCAGCTCAAGGGTGGTCAAAATGCTGAAGATGTGAGCAGCAAARTGATCACAGATGGAGGCGCTTGCTTCACGTGTCCTGGGAGTGTTCTTCCTCCCCTCCTGTCAAGACATCACATCACCTCAGCCTGCTGCTCTTTACTTGGCCAGCTGATATTTAATGTAGCCCTGGAGTAATTACTTTCATTCATTTGCAAGTCTGTTCGGTGCTACAGCTTTTTAAATTCACATTGCAAGGTATTGTGTAGTTTTAATACCCCCTTTATACGCTCTTTTGCTCAGGCCAAGTTTGAGAAGGAAAGCACAGCTTTTACCCATGATCAGTAAGGACTGTTAAGAAAGTGAATTGATAAGAAAATATGCTGTATTTGCAAGTTGGAGCTCCTGCGAGATCATCTTGTGCAGTGTATACCGGGATACTGAAAGAAGAGCATACTGAAGCGTTTGGGGCTAGGAAATTATTCAGCCCTGGTGCTGGTTGGTCACTTCTGTGGTTGTTGGCCTGTGGTATCATTTCTTTACAGGCCTAGCCATAAATTCTGCAGGGTTTGTAGTGAAGCATCAAGTGTGCCTTCTCATTAGAGGTCTTCTGCGGCCTCACTACAGTTGCAGTGATTCTTTTCCACACTTGTTTGTGACCTTTCCAAATGCTTATGCAGTAAAGGAATGTTTTCTTGACCAGGGACTGACAGAGCCATGAGAGAATTCAGTTTCTGCTATGTCTATTGATTAGAATCAGGTAGGACAAGAGATGTTCTGAACATCCTGTTGAAAATAGCCTCTCCCCTGGATGGGACATAGTAAGTCCTTTTTGGTGAGCTCTTATGCAGCTGTTGAGGTTGTAAAAGCTCAAAATACAGCGAGTAATTTGTTCTCTCACTGTGCAGAATGGAGACTTGCAAAATGTCCTACCCAGATTAGGAGACTTGAGTGAAGCTGTGGAGTGAACATATATCACTGACTGAAACAATAAAAACAATAAAAAAATCATTTTTCTTGGATCAAGCAAATTGTTTTGTTTCATTTTTGGTTCCTCTACCTTCACTTGCTGAACTGAAGTAAATTTATCAATGAAGCATTGTTTCAAAGTAAAATCACAGTATTTTGTTTTTTTAAAAGTTTAATGTTTTTTCATTATTTTTTTCCAGTCAAAACAAGCTAATGAAGTTGCCGTTAGAAAATTACTTGACCTACCAAATCATCATTTTTGGGTAAAAATATTTAGATTCTTTTATTTTTTGTTTGTTTGTTCTGATCTTTATTTCTAAGGTGTAATTAGTGAAGATTACTGTAAAAGTACCAATCAAAATCCAGTGAAGCTAATGGATCCAAATCATGCCTTTTAAAACTTTCACAAATAATATGCTCTTTGTAACAATTTTCCCCTGCAAGAATAAGTCCCAAATCTGCTACAATGTTTTTACAGTGTATTAAGTGCAGAAAATGTCTGTCAATCAGGCATGTTAGGAGAGGCCGTATCCTTGGAGTTCTTGTCATTTCCTCTGGCTCCCAAAGCAGCCGATGTGGCCCCTTGCCCTCCCTCTCAAAACAGCCTAAATGGATTTAAAACAGATTTCAGCAGGATTGATGTGGGTTGTTCCTGTCAGGTCAAAACACAGAGGCTGATYATGGCAGGATGCTCTTAAACTGTTGACTTTGCTTTCAGGCTGTAGAACCTTTTTCTCTGAGCCGTAGGACAAATCATATGGTAGAAAGATAGAACCTATTAGTTTGTCCTCAGCTGGAGGCACAATCTTTAATATCACAACAGAAGAGGCAACCATTCATCAACTGACCAGGGAGCAACTGGAGTAGAATGGAGGATAAAAATGTCCAAGCGTGGCTGTGCAGAGAGAAAAAAGCTGAGATTATCAGAATTTGAGTGTGCTAATAATGGATCCATGTAGGGATTTGGAGTACCTTGCCACTTGCTGAAGGAAAAAAAAATTAAGTGATAATAGGAAATGGTTTTGCAAAAGTATCTCCTTTATCTAAACCTATTAAATCAACTAAAAGGAGGAACAACTAGTTATTCCAGGCAGATTGATAGATCTCTTGAACTAAGGGGGTGCTGATACAATGCTCATATTCAACCTATCTGGACTGCTACATCTCTTTTTGGCCTTCTGTAATCTTTAACGAAGGGAAAATTTCTGGGATGGATCTACAGGAGTTAAGTTTATTTGGTAGGTTAAATTCTATTGTATTGCTTTGTTTGGTGATCATGCTGAACTGCTGATTTCACAAGGAAACTGAATTTCACTGCAGAATGTAGGAACAGTTTTATTAACTAGAGGAAGTGAACTCTCTAGYACCACAGGAAAAAATATCCATGGTTTGTTTGTACTTTTACTGTGTGTATCATGTAGTTGAGAGGGGCAATTTGGAGTTTTCCAGGAGGACAGAAGTTTAAAACATTAAATTCCAATTGGTGTTATTGGAATAAATTGCTCTCTGTGCAGTTCRCTGATTCAGTATGTGCTGGTACGGCAGACTGTAGCTCCACTGGTTGAAGCCAGCGTGAATACTGGTTACTGAGCAACAACTCGATGCAATGTAATATAGAAGCTCATATAAAAATGTAGTCCTAGATGATCGGTCATATGACATTAAATTGCATTGTAACTACAATGTTTTTGGAATAACTGTTGTCTTCAAGGTGTATCTGTGTATTCAGTAATAAAATAATTTAAGGAAGTCATGTGCAAACGGTTAAGATAAATGCAAAGATATGAAAAAATATGTACAAATATTATTATCTGTAGTACCCTTTTGTCTTGCAGATAAATGACAAGGGTGTGTTTTATTTTAGAAGTGAACAGCAGAGAGGAAAATAAATTGATGTCTCTTTTTATGCCTTTGSGGGAGAGTTCAAATGCATTTTGACAGGCTTTCTGCTTGCCAAGAGAGTGATCATTGTGTAGAAAAAGTAGGTAACTGTAGTAAGCCAGTTTGATCAAGTAAGCCTTGATCAAAACTGTTATTTTGTTAGTTAGAAGACTAGCTTCTTAAGTCTTATAAGCTAGCAAAGCTGTGCTGATATCAGCAGAAGTTGATTTACTCCAGATGAGAACCCAGAACATTTTGGGGCTTTAAGGTTGGGTTGAAGGAGTCTATTCAATGATCAGAGGTCCATTCAATTGTATATTGGTCTGCAAAACTGTCCAGAGACAGTCAGACAGGATTCTGAAGGAAGAGATGGATAAATAAAAAATCAATCAAGGATGGAAAGTGAGAAGGTCAAGATTTTTGTTCACTCAGAGTTGCAAAGAAAAGTGGTTTGGGAAATTACTTAGTAAAAAGCTAAATATATAATGAAATACATCTGAAGGATGACTGTCACAGAGATCTAAAACRAAGTACACAAAGTAAGCAAGAGAGACAAGGCCTAGAGATTCATTTCAATTTCCATTTAAGTCAATGGAAAGACTCTCATAGGCTTCTCTGAGAGATGGCATGAGTCCCAAGGATTTAAACATGGCCAAAGGCTCTAAATGGATAACCTTAGCTCTGAGACTGACTTCTCTGGCATGCCGTTAACATCTGTCCTTTTGGCTATTCATATTATGGTCCAGAGAGCTCTTCTGTCAGATACATGATGTGGGAGATCTGCTTATTTCTCTGTTCCTCCCTGTGCATGAGCTTGTACTTGCTGAGAATATGAACATTAGAGGCTCTCTTGTTGCTCCACTGAACGTTTCTCTCCTAACTATTCTCTTTTTTTTTATCCTTTTGGCCTTTTACAGTAGGGTTCCAGCTCCCTCTCCTTGCCCTTCACAGTGAGATTGTACAGCTTGATAGGTTGAAAGTAAGAATGCTGTGGTGGTCACTGACTTAGGAGGCCAAATTCGCTGCTGTGTGCAAAGTGCTGCTGCAGCTAGTTTTGGAAATACAATTTGTATCATCCTTACTCACTGTGTTTCCTAGTGATTAATCAAAGAGATTCAGCATTTCTCTTTGCCTGTGTCACAGCTCCAGAAAAAAGAACTTGCAAGTTTCCATACAACYGCACCTGAAAACAGTGGAAATTACCATTTTCAAAAGGGGTTAATAAAATTTCAACTAGAGAGTCCAGCAAAACTTTTGAAACATTTGCCAAATTCTTGCAGGATGGCTGAAACACTAGCTCTCCCAGGGAAGCATTTTTACTGAATCTCTTCACGTCAAATAAAACACACCTCTGGGTAAGCTTGTATTTCAATTTTTTTAATAAGAGAAGATATTATACCCCTGCTGAGGAAATAAGGATTTAGCATTTGAGAAGAAGCTGCCAAAAAGTGGGGAGGTATTAATAGAATCCTCTTCAGGACAGAAATGAGGAAAACTTAATCAGAGCGAGAATTTTGGCAAATCTGAATAAAGGAACATCAGTCAGTAATATTCATGGTTAGCTTGGGTGGTAGAAGTAGCAATTTTATCCTAGCAAATTCTCATGAGATTTGATTGGAATGAAAAATTAAATGCATTTAATTGGAGCTGAAAGATGATTTATTTTTTCCCTACTCACTCATACTGTTCCAGGAATGATTCTTGTCACCAAAAGCAGGAGAGAAGGGAGCACCAGGAATGTAGAGGCTACATCTGAGAATCTTTCTTTACATATGGAAAACCTCCAAAGCTTTAAATTAGTGATCTTTGTTCTCTCGAGTTCTTTTGGGGGCTTCAAGTCTTGACAGAGTGGATCTTAAGTTAGACCTCTATTGGTGCCTCTTATGTTTCCTGTACTGTGAGTTTTGAAAGTAAAAATTGCCTGGTTTCAGTAAAGTGAGGCAGACTGAAGAGCTACCAGACTCACACATGCTTCAGGTTGAGTCTGCCAGTGGTTGAATGGAGGACAAGGATGGTGTGTAAGAGGATGTGAGAGGGTCTGCATTCCTAAACCAGGGTGACAGGTGTGATCGTGAATAAGGGGCTATATTTGAAGGGAGAAAAGCCATCCTAGTCTGGGGTGCAAGTATATCGTATAGAGAGCTGTAGAACGTACTTGAAGGTTAGATTTAGAAACTGAACCTGGATGAAATTCTGCAGTTCAAGTAGATATTTTAGGATGAAAAGTGAAGAGCAAAAATGGTCAACAATTTTGCTTCCTCTTCAGGCTACAGATCCATCGGATTCAAGACACGTATGTCAGCTCCTCAASCTGAAATGCTGTCTTGTGCAGTATGCAAGCACACGGTGCAAAAAGAGGATGACTWGCTCAACTGGTTCGGAAAACTCACTCTATAGAGGCCAGACCTCTTGGTCTAAATAAACTGGCCTTGAACTGTAGGAGCATAACGAGTGGTTCATCCAAGAAAAATGTGCCATGGGCTGACACGACCGTCAGAGTACTTACTTAAGAGCAGCTGTAGGGATTCTTGAGATTGGGCCTAAGAGCTTGTGGTTTCGCAAAGCTATTGTAGGAATCAGATACCACCAAAACATGGAAGTGTGCTGACTGCGGCCCCATTGCTCCAGGAAYTTCTTCTGGTCCAGCTATCCCAGCATAGCCTCAATGCCAACAGATCCTCTGGAAGTTGAACCAGCTTTGCCATGCCAAGAACCTGTAAAATAATGTGAAAGGGTGGTTCCCCACCATGGCTATTCCTTACTGAATAGATTTGAAGAAAGTATTTTACAATTCTTTCTACAGTTTTTCATGAACTTGGGAACATTACAGATCTCCCTTTCAAAGGCATTTTTCATGACCGTGTAGAGGGAAAAAAATCTAGTTAATATGGCTTACACTTTTTTATAGTAATGAGCATACTATTAAAATATGCATGTCTCAAAACAGTATAATGATCATCAGGGTTATTATTCAGAGAGAGACAATAGCAATATTAATGAGACTCAGACATCTGTCAAATTAGTCTGTAGTTTAAGGTTCAGAAACTTTAGTTTTTCTAACTATGATTTCCCATTTCTGTCAAATTCTGAGTGGCTGTGAGCTGCTGGAAAGAGAGAAATACATTTTTCAAGKGCTTATTTAATCATAATAATGACATACTTAAAGTTGATATAGTGAGTCTTTAAAGAAAACTCATTCTGATCTTTCCACTTTTGCATGAGAAATCCAAAACAGTTCAAACAACATAAGCTTAGAGTAGAATCAAGGGAAAATATTTTCCATGGGAGTGCATTAATACACAGAAAAGCCCACATTCATTCAAATTCAAGGGATGTTTTTCTCCTACCAGCTGGAGTTACCTTCCATTCMCTTCCAAGAAACAAGGATTCACTCGTGTCATTGTATCAGGGCTGTCAGTTCATCCTCTTGCCAGGGCTTAATGGTTGTGAGGGGAGAGGAAAAACCTGGTGTTCATTTCATAGTTTAGAGATCAGGAGAAAATCTGACTGTTGAGGAGAAAGCAGGACATGAGCATGGAGGGGCATTTTCCCTTCAGCCTCATTAGTTTTCCTTTTTGTTTTCCTCCTCTCTTTATCAATTTTATGTAACTGCATCCAGTGTAGGAGATGATAAAGTCARTATGACTGTAATGTTTAGGATGTGCACTGGAAGCTACAGATGAAGATCTCACTTGCTCTAGCTGAGGCCAATAGCAACCAGTGCAATGCAAGACAGCACTACCCAGAGTAGCCTGGGGTTGCTGGAGCTGGGGGGGATGCCCCTCTGATCCCCCAGCAATGTTGCCACAATCTTCTGGTGAACAAGTTGCCTGTGTAGTAAACACATGCTCCAGCCCTTTCCCACTTGGGAGTTTAAGACAGATGGGGTTGAAATACATTATGAACATAGGTCTGGTCCTGGACCTAGCATGGAGGATTTAGTGCTGTTGTTTGTTGCAGTTCTCCAGGCAGCAGCTGCTGGGTATGGAGAGAGACATGGACTGAGGATCCCTTCTGAGAGGTGAAAGTTAATGGTGGGTTATAGGCAGTGTGCCTAGTGTAAACAGTGTTCTGCTTTACCAGTAAACACTGAACTAAAACTGCATGAGATAATCCCCTTTGGGTTTGAAAAGCTATCCCTTCTGGCTGGAAGAAAATAACAGGTTTACTTAAACCTCTAGATGTTTAGAAAAGGTGATGCCTCAAACAGGTTAATGGGCTCCTGAAAGATAAGAAACCCATGGCTAGGTTTTTCTTTCTGCAGAAGATGCCTTCCTTTCCAACTCTTCTGACTTCCAATGCTGTGTACCTGAAATAGCTGAGCGTATTAAATTAATGAGCCATTGAGAACCCTCCCTTTCCTGAGAGAAAAGTTTCCACCAGAAAACCTCCATTACCACCAGTGAAATGCTGTCAGTTTGAGCTATGTGTCCTTTCAATGTATTATAAGGATTTATGGGATTTCTGCTCTCTGGCTCCTCTGATTCTCTGCTTTCACTGCATGATGTAATTAGTCTAGCTTTTTCATTTGTCTCCAATGAAAATAAGTGAAATAACAAGCAGGTTCAAGCTTGGTAAGTCAGAAAATCCTTGACAGATCTCTCTAACAGTTCTGCATTTCACAGGGTTAGGAGTACAGTCACAGTAAGTGCTATGGAAAAGTCTACATAGAAAATCAACTTGCAGTTGTTACAAGCCAGGCATGCCTTTGAATTACAGAACAGTTGGGGTTGGAAGGGACCTCTGSAGATCATGTAGTCCAACCCTGCTCAAAGCTGGGTCAGCTACAGCAGGTTGTCCAGTCAAGTTTTGGAAACTCCACAATCACTCTAGTCAACTTGTTCCAGAGTTCAACCACTCTCATAGTGAAAGCTTTTTCTTACGTTTAAATGGAATTTCCTGTCTTCCAATTTGTGCCCATTGCCTCTTGTCCTGAGATCAGTTTGACCTTGCAAGGGACCTCTGCAGCCAGGCTAGACTTTGGGATTGTGGTTGCAAAAACACAGAAGAAGATTCTCCAGCATTTTGTACAGTACTCTCTCTCCAAAATAGGCTGTTGGCTGACACGGCAGTGAGGCTTGTTGGAGTAAAGGCAATAATATTGGTTAGATGGGTTCTACATATACTTTGTAGATTTTCTTACTTTTGGCAGAATGCAGGAAAATGACTCCTCATCTTGTGGAGTGCCATTTTCGCTTGTATAACTCTGATTTTGCAAATTTACAGGGAGTCCCACATTTGTACATGTGTGCAGAGTTGGCCTCTGATTTTATATTCATTCCATTTGCAGTTTAGATGTATTGCTACTAGCATCCATCAGACTGCCTGAGGCACTGAGAGATAACGGAAATCGTTTTGCTGAGCCCAGTCAGAGCTGTTGCTTCTCGTGGATGCCTCATGGTATACATAACACTTTGCTGTGGATTTTCCAGCACAGTATATTTGGGTCAGAAAATATCARTTTGTTGAAACGGTTTGTTTCTCTTCTCTTTCCTTTCACCCATCTCCTATCCCCTTTCGCCCTTTCTTTTTTTTACAGGGAAAATATTCAACAGAAAARTATTTTGGATGCCCAGAATTAAATTTTTACTCAGAAAGCATTAACTTTCTGTTGCCCTTTTTGAGAAGTTACACTAACCTGTTCCTCAGCAAAAAGATTCTTTCAAAATTGTCATTTACCTGAAAGAGTCTTAGGTGATTTGAAACTCTTTTCTTTACCTTCATTAATCTCTAGTAGCAATTCCCTTCATGCTAGTAAGTTTGGTTGCTGCTTGTGTTCATGTGTGCCTTCCCTTAAATACTATGCAGACTTTTGCTAGGAATATTTGAATAGATGCAAAAGGTTGTGATGAGCAGTTTTTAAGGAACAGTTGATTCATACACTAAATTCTTCTGTTGTTTACATTTGGATATTCTTCTCTAAATTGAATTTGAAGTAATTTCCATTGAATCTACTTATTATAGATGTGGTTTTACCTTTGAGAAACTTCTGAGAAATCAGATTTGAAAAATTGCTTTTAGTTCTGGATTTCTTACTTCTTGATGTAAGGCTAGTTCTGCTGCTTTTCCTAGCATGGAAGAGCCACCGTGATGGACAAGTCTGGGTATAAATAGTCTGTGAAGTTCAGGTCCTGTGTCAAATGAGTGAGTGGGGTTATTTGATGATCCTGCTAACGAGCATATTGCTCTGGCAGGAGTTATTTTAGTGATGCAAGCTCAAAGTGTTCTGAGGTCACCTCCTGACATTTATGTCGAGCAGCACTAAGACAGCTTTGGAAAGGAATGCTTGCTAGTTGCCATCATCAGCTCAAAACTGATCACCTAGAAGAGGAGATTTCTGTGCTTTATCATTCATGAGCACATTTTATTGGCCTCTTGTGCGTGTGGTTTTTTTCAATCTTTTTGTGCGAGTGGATGAATGAAGAATAGCAAGTGCTATCTAGCAGTCTCAACACAACAGTTGGCAGCCAAGACCTCTTGGGCTCTAGTCCCTCATCTGACACCAAATGCGTTTCAGTTTGAGCAAGTCGCTCAGTTTCACAGTGTTACAGTTTCCCCTTCTGCACAGCCATGTGGTCACTGGCTGGTTTGTTAGTCATCTCATGTGGATGCTGGAATGATTAGACTCATTTAGAGAAGAAGTACCTGAGAGAGACAAACGCCTTCCTAATGCTGAATTTGATAAAAGCTTTATGACTGAACACATTTTGTACAATTAAGAATATAATATTCAGAAATAAATACATTCTTTTTCTTTCTAAATTCTACAGTACAATACTAGCTAATTTCTTGCTCAGCTGAACCAAGAAATGAGTTTTTGAACATTCCTAAGCAGTTTTTAATATATTCTATCCTGCTTTTCTTTGTTTATTATGGAAGTATAATGGAAAAGAGCTAAGTTCATTGTTTATAATAACTACGGTATCAAAAGTAGGTGTGAGATGTAGACTCTAAATATTTCTACAATTAGGAAAATAAATAATCATAATGACATGGTTATATGTGAAGGGAATGATGAACCACAAGAGATGATTTTGAATTAAATAGTGCATGAACACAAGAAGTTTTAGGAGTTGGAAAGACGTTGGGAGAAGACTAATGTGCAATTGTTAATGCTTAGGAGAAAAGAATTTGCAGCCGTGTAAAGGGTCTATTGGGACCCATGCTATGGGGTCTAGTAACTTTGCAGAAAGTAGTTAATTTTTAGTTGCTTTTAAAAACAGTCTGCAATTCTCACAGACAACATAGTGACTAAGTGGCTTTAACTATAAACTCAGTTTCTTGGATAATTATGGCTATTCTCTTCATTAGAAAGCATATCGCCTTGTAAAAGGCCATAAATTKTCAATACACATGCTTGTATGTGTTCATAAGCACACATACTGCTACTATTCATGACTATGGATCAGATTTTAAAAGGAATTAGAGTGCCTAAGAGGCTAAAAAAMCACTTAATGCAGGACAAGTATATCTATACTGACTGGACTCCAAACTTGCATTAAATGTTGTTAGGTAGGCATCAGTCACAAAAGCTGGTAAGGATAGCACTTATTTTGATATCTAGTGGTAAGGATGTCCAGACTGGAACTTCAATAATTGCACTCCATATTCAGTGAAGGAGTCCAGCTTGGGACTGCTCCTTTATATAGCTTGTATCAAGAGATTTAAGGAATGTTTTAACTTAAATCTACCTGTAGTGACTGCCAGCAGGACAGTTGCCTCTTTCTCAGCTTTGCTTCTGCTTTGGATCATCTGATAAAGTCTGTGGAGTACAGCAAAAAACTCYAGGCCACTAGAACATTTCGTTTATATAAGGAATTATGCAAAAAGTTGTCAAGTTGGTTCTAAATTAATTCAAAACAACTTAAAAGCATCTATTACTTATAGGAGTCAAAAGACTAAAATTTGCAAATATATATAATACCACCAATTAAAAATAAATTTCCTATTTCTTTGGCGCTCTTCTGTTCTGAGATCATCTATTCTATTTCATCATGATCTACTGAAGAGAGTCATTGCCAGACAGATTTGTAAGGTTAGTGAATGGTAGCYTGGCTTGACTTCGCAATTGTTTCGTTCACCTCCATTTGAGCACGTCCCAGGCTCCAGCTCTGTCCTTTTAGTGATGTGAAAAGATGGCCTGTTTACTACATTTTTTTTCTCCATACCTCTAAGGAAATTTCACAGACAGGAGTGGTGGATTCACCTTGTTATTGGCCCTGTGATTCAATTACAAAATCAGTTAATTAAAGATTCAGTAAGTTAGCGGTATCATCTTAGGACAACATTTACATTGGCAGTTTAGGATTGAAATCATTAAGTGTTTCTGACAATTTTACCACAGATGGAAAGTCTTTCTGTGGATTGAAAACTTCAGGAAGCGGGGTCTGGTGACAATCGGGTATATGTAACTTTTCTCCATTACTTGAGTGTATCTTTTAAAAAAATGTACTAGATAAGCTACTTGTCAGTAGAGGAATTTCCAGGACAATTCAAAACAAGCCAGCAGAGCTTCTGCTCAGGTCAGTCTTCTCTGGTGGAATATTGAGATGTCTCTGAAATAATAAGGTGTTTTTTTCCCAAAATAGTTATTGTAGACCTTATTGTGGTTGGCATTTAYGAAGACTTTTATTTTTAAAACAATGCCACAAGTTATTATAAGGTCTCCAAAGGCTGTGGGATGGATTGTGCTAAAAAAAGAACTTATGTCAGTGATAAAGCAGTAACTGCATGTGCCAGCGGCTTAACCTTGTCATTGCAAATGATACATTCTTTTGTACACTATTTAAAACCAGCTGTGGATTGGATACTTCTCTAAATTACACTGCTGTGTAAGTCTGAAATGCAGAAAAAAACCCACCCAAAAGCCTAACCTCTCTCTCCGATGTGAGGTTGGAATTGCAGTCAATAAGATTTACTTAGACGCCTCTAGATTTCAGTGATGCTAGTAAAATAAGAAAAAAAAAATCCTTTTTTAGAAAAGCTCTGTCATGAAGCTTCAGCAGAAGCTTTGTCACAATATCTCCTGGGGGCTTGCTGCGAGTGTGGTAGCATGCAGCTACTATGGGCCATGGGCTGGGGGGAGCCTGCCRTGAAGCTGGGGCTGAGTGTTGGTGGCTATCTGGATATGACGTCCACCCTAGCCTTACTCTGCCACAGCATATTTTGTACTGGAGTTCAACACAAGCTGCTTATTCAGTTTCCAGAAACTTTCCTCTGTGCCCGATGACAAATGTGATCCTACAGAAGAGTGGAAGAAGGCGAACTTCAAGATACTTCACCTCTTTCCTGGTGCAGCACGTTGTAGACATAAAAAATCTTCCTACCGAGAGAAAACTAGACATGCTCTAGTTCAATAATCTTACGTAGAAGAAACTAAAAGACATTGGTAGTTTACTGTTAGATTCCTTCACAATGCTGCTAGCCAGGAAAAAAGTTACCAGAARGCAGTGGTCCTACAGCAATGTAAAACCAAACTGCAAGGAAACACTGCACCAGAGTGAATCTACTTACAAGATAGATTTTTTTGCCAAATCCATTCTCATCTTACTAGCACTGTCCAAGCAAAAGCCTGTAAGGCTTTAGAGGCTAACTGGGAAGAACTTGCTACTGCCAGYTAAAATCAGCCAAGCAGTTAGGGGTAGGGAGTAACAGACAAGGGGCTGYAGTATCTATTTTCAAAGTACTGGCCTTGAATTAAGGAATGGCAGTGGTCATTTCAAGGAGGTGTTGCTAAGAGGGAAGGGTAGATCATAAAAGGAAGTATACCTARCTCTTACAGCATTAGTATTGTTTTATATGAAACTAGATAAGAGAGGCCTGAAATGATGTGTTGAAGGATGCTTAATGAATAAGTTGGAGAAGTCAGCAATAAATGTGCCAGACAAATTCTAAGTTAGCTGATAATCCAATACGGAAAACTCATGCCTGTTAGAGGAGATCTTTCTACCCACAGGACCTCATGAAAATGTCCAGAATAAGTCAAGAAAAAGACTTTTTGTTATGTTCATTTGGGGCAAAAAGGTACATTGTGGGTTAAACCCACTTCTTTYGGTCAGGTTACCTGACATCCGTGTGAAAATCTTACTTGGGACACTATTTTGTCAGTATGTTACTTTACTGAAAGTATAGAGACARTTCCTATATTTTGGATAAGGATATAAACAAGGAAAAGTGCAGACATGGAGATTATTAAGCGTTCTAAGAAAAGCTATCACCTCTCCTTGTGAACTTTGCCTTGCTGAAAGKCTTTCACTTTTTTGATAGTTCTCACATAGACATCTCGGGAATAATTTGTCCTCAAAAACAGTCTGTAGAGCTATCAGGTGACACTGCCAGAAGACTGCACTAATTTCCCTTCTGACCTAAACCATATCATCTTCCACACTACTCTACAAAGAATCATCTGTGACTAGCTTTTCTGACTATCAGCCTGTACCAAAAAGTTAAGAAAGCTGCATTAAAGTGCCTAGAGCCCTAAGGAAAACTCTCAGAGTAAAAGCAGCTCTGCAGGTATTTTAAATGTCAGACATACAGATGTGACATATTTCAAGTATAACATTCTTTTTCTCCACCCATGTTATTTCATTTCAATAGTAGTCATTTTTTCCCCTGTTACCCCATACAAGTTATTGTGGATTGGCAACAACATGCCACATAGCTGTGGTTCAATGTGAGAGCTTTTTTTAAAGAGACCAATGCCCTAATTCATCTACGGCAGTTACACAAAGACAAGGAGCCTCCAGACAAACCCACTGGAGGAAMTGGATACATTCAGCTGTTTTGAGAAGATGCAATCATGGATCCCTTGTTACCTGTGCCATCAGGGCAGATTCAAGGGACTTTGTCATTTGGTCACTTGGCAATGTGTGGATCAAAGGGAAAGACATACATCTTTTTCCTTTGCCTGTAACGTAAAAATAACTACGGCTCACAATTCTTGGAATGATATCTGTGACACTAACAGGAAAATCCACAAAGAGGAAAGTATTTTTGCAAATCCAGTAACTTTTGATAAGTCTCCTTCATTCTGTGTTCTTGAGCAATCCTTGGACACTTACAAACGTAACCAGATCATAAACTCTTTGGTATCATCTGTCTCGCTAATAGCTGCAATGAAGTGTCTTCAGCCTCGCTCCTGCTGTGAATCCACAGTTGCTTATTTTCAATTTGACCTTCTCAGATGTGTCCCAGAATCCTTTGGGCTGATTCCCACGGTGCTTCAAAGTAAGCACGCAGGAATGGATACGATGATTTATAGAGTGCTGCTGCTATCAGAGGAGGACTATTTGCAAGTGACTAAGCAAGCCTTTTTTGGTGGGAGACCAGAGACAGTGAAAGGGAATAGGTTTATGACCCTTGGGCAATGTGTCATGACCTGTACTTTAAGAACATCTGAGTTAAAATATCACTGGAATGCACAAGGTCTTAGTAGGTATGTTAAGAGATAGAAGATAGTAACATGTTTGCAACCAGAAAAGCAGACATTATCTCACTTCAGAAACCACACAGAAAGGAGATAATAGATATCTACATGCCTTGTAACTACATTTACATCTTGGACCTGTCTCCAAGACTTCCATTGCCCTCAGTATGTGTCAGATGAGTTTTTTGGAGAGAACAGGAGGCAAATCTCCAGAGCTCAAGGAGAAAGCAAAGAGGATTATTTGTAGTTCTAAATTCTTAGAAATTGAAATATTGAAAAAAATATAAAATAGTACAACTCTAGTGCTAGCAATAATACTGACAGGAAAGTAGAGGTGAGCCTTTTCTAGAATGGCAGCTAGAGCATCTCAGTTGCATACATATTGCTAAACTTTGATATTGCCTGTGTCTTGGCTTTGAGTTATGCAACCCTAGTGACCTATTGTGATATACAACATATACAAACACATATATTGTGATATAGCAATAACATGCCCAGTTAGCTCTAAAAGTAGAGAGTAGAGCATATCTTCATTGACCTAGTAAAGGAGAATTAGAATCTGTACGGTGCCTCCATGCAATAAATATATATCCAAGTCGCATCTAGCATAACTGTATTGATAGACTCCTCCAAACTTGAGTTTTGGCATTACAGGACTGTGGTAGATCTTTTTCCCATTTAACCTGTGCTCCTGGGTATTTAATCTGTAGTAAAACATATTATCTGGGGACTCAAGGGGAAAGTCTTCAGTTTCTCTCAGTGCTGATTAAGGGAAACTTTGACTCGTGCGACCAGATGCAATTACACTGGTCTCAGGCGTCTTGAGGCTGCACCAAGATCTATAATCAGTAGAACAGACAGGGTAAAGTTATCTATATTGCAGAGTTCTTTACGTGCAAGTCTATCTGATCAGTACCATGGTTCTGTGATGTAAATAATGTAGTGTTCACTGAAAACAACACACAGTAAAACACAGCAATGATGAATGGGAGCTATTTGCATCATCTAACTTCTTCTCAGGTCCACTTACTTGCCAGTAATTGAGTGATGTTGATTTAACCAAGTCTGGGCTTCACTGGGGAGAAAGAAGGGATCGAGCATGAGGGTGCCCCTTTTAATCTAGATAATTAGGCAATATTCAAAACCTTTACATGTTGAAGAGAAGTCAGAAATAACCCAGCCAAAGGGAAGATACTGCTTTTCATGGCAACTTTTGAAAAGTACTGTCTTTCCTTTTGAAATGAAACTACTCTATGGCATTTTGCAAAACAAAAGCATGGATCTTCTGTCCATGTTTTACAGTTCCTGGTAGTTGCCTAGAGTGTAGGATGTGCAGCCTCTCAACTCTCCTGGGTCAAATACAGAGCAGAGCTCAATACCCCAAATTACTTAGAGCACATGGGACAGGCACCACTTCCCAGAAAGTGCCCAAGGCTGGTACCCATTAGCAAAGTGTATTTTGTTTCCTTTATCTGATCAAAAGACTCCTTCTATCAAATCATCTCTGTGGAATAGTGTATTTATCAGAAATCAAGTCTGGTGAAAATGTTTTGATGGTTCTCTGCAAATTCCTTTGAACTACCAGAGACAGTACCATAACGGCATTGATACCAATTTGTATTTTGAGTCCTATTTTCGTATTGCTGTCACAGTAATTTACTACAAATGGGATGAAATTTCCCATTGTGTCAATTGTGAGGGCTAAATTAATTTTCTTTTCCTGACAGAATGTAATATCCATATTGAATTGTTAAGGGTTCACATGTAATACACTTATTTTTTTAATTCCTTTGTTTTAAATTTATCTTCTGGCTCTCAGAATTTATTCACCTATAATAGCTCTCTATGCATGGCTAATAACCTTCAAAGAGTCATGAGAAATTCGGTGGAAATAAATGTGAGAAATTTGGTGGAAATATCTAGTTTAATTAAAATTAATTATACAGGATATGAGGGTTTTTTATAATATATCTTCCTGGCATTGCTCAGTGAGCATATCTGTKACAGATTTAGTGGTTCCTGTATTCTTCCATGGTGCACAATTCTTCAGACTCCTGCAAACTTAATGAAAATTAAAATATTGACAGTTATGAATGTATGGAAACTGGACTGAAGTAAAAATGCACAGATGAAAAAAAAATAAAGCATCCTCAACTGCAAAAAAAAGCTGTGATTATATTCTGCTCTTTGAGAGATAGGTAGAGTCAGTCTTGAAAKAGAGAATCTGCATTTATAGTATGACCTAATTTGAAGGGCACAGAGATTGAAGAAGGATCCACTTAAGTGGGGTTTGGAGCAGCAAACCTACACAGCCTCTACTTTCCTTTTTGCTACTTATTTTACGATGGATTTTCACTCTTTGTAGTGAAAGCTCTCTCTGATATCTTCAAAACAGCAACGATTCCCTTTCTGCTGGACCTGCTACGTGCCAACATAGGTTATTAGGCTTAGTGGAGAAGGAACACTGTGGTGTGTGCTAAATAGGAGCTCAGATGACAGAATCGGTATAGTTTCTCTGAATTTTGCACATACAAATATGTGCTTTATAGTATTTTTTTTCAATCAGAGAATGTATTGAAACTTTTTAAAAAACAAAATCATTTCTCTGAAAGTCGAAGATCCTAGTAATAACTCYGATTATTTACTTCAAATTTCTGAACTAGTAGCAAGCACTCAAGCTGTATTTTATTAGAAACGCCATTACTCAGACTGCTGGAAGTAGATTTTTGGGATCCATTTGATACCCATGGTAAGTAAGAGAAATCTATCTCATTCCCTGTGCATTTTTAGAAGACGACAGTTTTGGGTCATGTTGATGTGCAGCAGGGCAAACTGGTGATATTAAACATGTAAGAAAACAACATTAAGTTGTATTTTTCAGTAACGTGACAGCAAGAAATACCTTCAAAGATCCCTTCCTGGAGTTTCTGGTTTTATCGGGGTATTTGGTCTCTCTGGTTCAGTGCCTAGTAAAAATAGTCCAGCTTTAATAAAGCACAGATGTTGACATATTCACTCACCTTCATCATTGCATGGATGCATTTCATACTGAATTTCACCTAAGGAATTTTAGACTTTACAGATAATAATCAAAAACACTTCTGGCTTCCCATTGGGATCATTGCTGTTTTTTTAGATCAAAGATGCCCCATCAACATAATGACTTGAGATGGAAAGTTGTGATTTTTTTTTTAATGTACTAATGAAAAGATTAATGTGGCTTAAGTATGGTAAGTTTAGCACCTCTGTTCCTTAACCTTGTTTAGCCCTTATGCCATTAGACCATATTTTTGTAATTCTTTCCTAAAATCCTTCTTTGTCTCTTGCTATCAGCAAGGGTAGTCATCTATAATAAAGTTAGGATTCTGTTTCAATATAATTAAATATATTTCCTTGCTGAATACATTCCAAGCATTCCCCGGAAATACTTCCTTTTTCATGTATAGAAAGCCCGGTATGTTTAAATTTCAAACAGTATCATTAGTGCACAATCCAGTACTTTATTTCTAATGATGCATCGGATCTGGAAATTCCTCAGTCAGTTCAAGACAGGCAAAGGGGCAAGTTTTCAAAGTAGCAAGCTGGAGGTACACCCGCAAAATCCGCATAATGGTTAGCAGATTTTTATACTTCACTTTGAAGATTTATCCCTTTCATACTGAGCATGCCCTGTAGACCATAATAGATTGTTAGCACTGATTAAAAATAAATCCCTTTCCAAAAGCGTACCTCCCTTAGAAGAAAGAATGGTTTAGTGTGGTTACTTTAATGGAGAAGCCAGTGAGGGATAGCTGAAGAGATAACAGAAATTATCTGCTTCTAGAATTATGACAGATTTGGAATRCTTTACTTTCTTTTTCTATTAATTCCTTACAATCTGCACATACTGAATTGGAGAGAATCCCTACCAGATGACAAAGCAAAGGAATAAATACATTAATGGCTAAAGCATATGGCTGTGGGAATTGGACCACAACAGTAAAGTAGATACTGAGACCAAAAAAAAAAAAGAAAGAAAAAAAGAAAGAAAAAAGTGTGGCTGTGTGTGGAAAAGGGAGTAGTCACGGAAAGAGTGTCAGCACTGGTTTATCTGGTGGTGGTGGGCGTCGAAAGAGGCTCTGGCTGCAGCACTAATGCGGTTGCCACCAGACAGGTCTGCACAGCCTGTCTGCCTCTGCCACACCACGCACATTTCTTTCTCCCATTTACATCACGGTCAGGTCTMTCACAGAAAATATACTCCACAGCAGCTCTTGCAGGTAACAAGAGGTGATTGTCCAGCTTATCACTTTTTTTGGACACCACATCGCAAATTTACTTCAGACATTACAGTCTTGTCACTCATGGGATGTTTACTCAGCCCTGCCCAGGAATAACTTTCAGACATCTAGTGCCTGATGTGGTACCTGCTGTGGAATACAAGGGGATATTTTCTCTTTCTCTGTTGCCTACAGATGCCTTGTGTGTATCCTTACTGGAATCACCTACCCATTGAGATCCTTTATCACTGTAACATATGAGTACTTTGCTTATTTTCAATCTTTATTGCTTTCTTTTTTTTTTTNTTTTTTTTTGCAAAATTAGCAGGCCCTCCTGATTACTGCTTAACTCTTTGCAAAGCATGTCACGTTCTGTGCAGTGTTAGATTTGGAATTAAGAAATCACTGAGCCACCAGTCTGCAGGAATGTTTAACAGAGAAGCATGGAAGGTTTTGCTCTCTGAGGTTAATTCATCAGGGAGACTGGGAAGACCCAGAGAGTTCATAACAGAGTGGATAGCCTGAGCTTMCCGTGCAAAACATGGTTCTCTTTTTTCTTTCATGGTGTTGCTGCACGTGAACAAATATAAGCAGTCCCCTAATTAGCAGAGTCCACTTCACTAGAATACAATTGAGAAAACGTAATTAAGCAGAGGCRTCCCAGGGAATAATGCTATTGCTAGGCTGGAAGCTGTGGTCTGCAGTTGTGCRTGCATTGCTGTTAGAGCTGGTTATGGCCTACACTGGCCCTCTAAGTCTTGCCTTGGATTGCTCTGCACTAGTCATAAGTGCTCAATTCCTTATCCTGCCTCCGCACTGTGTGTGACTAACTAATTCCTATGTTATCTTTTGTATCTTTTGATACATTCATGCCTTAATGCTGAGCTTCCTATGTTCATACATTGGCTGCTGTGTTGTGCCTCCTTTAATGCTTCTATTGTGTACAGTAAAACAAAACACAGGACTCACTTAACCTTCAATCCATTSACATTCAAAGGACTGACACAAGTGTCCTTGATTGGAGTGCTTTGAGATCAATTATTATAGAATTTTCTTTATTTTACTTATTTTTTAGGCTATTTTCTGCATGACAGTGAAGTGCTACCACTGCTATGGCATTGCCTTATCCTTTAAGTTGCATACAGTATTACACTGGTTATTGAGTCCAAATATGTTAAAGTAATAGTAGAAATTACAAATAGTAAAGACTTCTTCCCAGTCTATTAAGTTCAAATTCACAAGGAAGGTATTGGGAAAACCTACAAACCACAGGATCTTCGAAGATTATAGTTGGGAGAGCCCTTGCAAGATCACCTCACTCATCTCTCTGCCTGTGGTAGGACCAAAGATACCTATGTCATATCAGTAAATGTCTGTCCAGTTTCTTCTTAGAAACCTCTGGAGGTAGATGCTCCCCACTTTTTGTGGCTGGCAGTTGCATTGCTTGGCTTTGTTACCTTCCTGTGAGGAAGCTTTTCCCAAGAGTTCAATCTCATTTTTCTTCCTGCATTATAAGCCTGTTACATCTTGTTTTAGTATCCTTGGAAATGGAGAAGAGACTATTCCCTTCYGTCACACTCTTGCCTTTCACAGGTTGAGGTCCATTAGCATGTGGTATTCCTTTTTCTCACCACCATCCTATGTCTTCTCTTTTTCAGTTTAAACAACTGCAGTTCTTCCTGTTTCTATATAAGCCATATTTATAGACCCCCTGATTATTCTCATTGCTCTCCTGTAGTCTCTGAAATTTGTCTGCTTCTGCCTTTAAATGTAGTGCCTAAAAATGGACACAGGACCCCACCTGGGGCCTTTCGATGCTGAGCAGAGTTGAGGGTTTTCTTCCCGTACCTTGGATTAGAATCCTGTGCTCAGCTTTTTCACTGTTTCTTGTAAATTATTTCTTCTATTAATATTTTGACAACTGAACAAAATGAAGTCCGCATCCATTTTTTTTTTTCTCCTGAAGAAATAGGAAATTTCTAGTCAAAGCCCAAAGTTTATGTGCAAGGAAGTCTAAAAGCCATACTCCGGTCCCAGCAAAGTCTTTGGAAATTTTACTATGCCTGTAATGGGCTCAAGATTTAGCCCTGAGCAGAAATCTGTGCCTGATACAACAAATGAGTTCTGTCTGTAATTAATTGAGGTACATGGCAATTTACAGGTCCGTGTCTAACCTTTTGTCTAACTCCCCCAAAAGAAATTAAAGAGGAATGTGATCGTGTGGCTTACAACAGCATACAAGTCTTGGAAGAAAGGCCTTCCTTCTAGGAAAATCAGAATAGATCTGTTTGAGAGTCAGGTTTTTTTCTGCAGTACAAGGAAAACCCTAGCCTTGGATCTATAGGCTGTCCCTTGCAAAGAAGCTGAAATTTCCTTAACTGTATAGTCCTTTACTTTGATCATGTTCCATGTGTGCAAGACAACCCAACCGATCCGTCACTTGTGACTTAAACCTTGAGCGTTATAAATAAATGCTGTACAACCGCTGGCTAAAGGACAAATCGGAACACTAGGACGATTAAGAGAAAGCAGAGTGTCAGTCCAACTACAATAAAGCTAATATCATTCAGTCCACTGTAATTTAAAACATCTGTCAGCTAGTCCTGGCCTGTGATATAACAGGCCAAATTCTTGGACACTGAGCTATTCTTAGAAATAAGCATGCAGGCATTGGCAAGTCGTGCTGCAAGTTGCCTGTTGCCAGTACCCTGTCAGCTGTATGTGCCAACAGATATAAAAGCYATTGTTCTAGCTCATGAAAAATAACTTCAAGTTTTTAATTCCAAATTACTCAAAGGCTGTGGGGATGTTGGAGCCAACGCATTTTAAACTAAACCTCACAGAAATGAGCAATAATTTGACAAATGTTGTTCAACTCACCCCCAAATTAATGGAGGTTCTGCTCATTCATTGTAATGGGCAGAGTGTGGCCCAGCCTGGCCACCCAAAATGAGGGATGGAAAAAAARGGAGAAGGACAAAACTCCATGCCCCCAGAATAAAAAAATACTGTTGTAAAATGAACAGAAATCATATCTTTCTACTGGCCTTCAACAAGAGCAAGAATACATACTGTTTTAAGTCTGGGCTGTTGAAATGTACACTCTCACCTATTTCATSTACCCTCTCTTTCATCCATGCAGCTACCGGCATTTCCTGTGTAATATCACTAAGGAAAATAAAAACATAAGTGGAATTTTCAATAAAAATGTTTGATATGAAGCTGAGTAACTTCCACATAGAACATGCTTTCAGTTTCAGGAGCAGCACTGTTGTCCTAGTGAAAATTTGTCTTATTTGTCAAAAAATGGAATTTATTGAATATACTTTCCTCTTGTTCACAAAAATGTGTGATTCACAGCATGATCCCTTCCCTCTGTGTTTGTCCCTTCCATCTGCTCTTTACCTGGATACCCRTACTTTCACAGTTCTGTGAATATTATAGGTAATTTGGGAAAGAAACATTCCAGGAATTTATATCATCATAATGCTCACCAGACATGTTGATGAAGTGATGCTGTATTCAGAAATGTTGCTGTTTCTATTGAATTTTACATGCATGCTGGTATTCATAAAGTGAAATGGAAACGTGGTGGCTGTCAAAAAAAAAATTGCTGTTGCACTATGCAAAGTGATCCGGCCTCTTGGCTATGTCATGCACGTTCTGAAATAGCTCAAACTTATCCCTTCAATAGGTGGAAGAAACTAACTGGACTTTTAGGTGTGAGGCAGAGGGAGTAAAGCTCAGTCCGGCGAAGGATGCGACACCCACGTGCGTGTATGGAGTCCTGGGAAAATCTGAGGTGAGACGCAGYGGGGTTGTTGAAGTTTGGGCACCTCCATGTCACACAGTGGCTAGTCCGTGGTTTTAGGGATCCTGTTAGGTGCCTAAGCCCACCTTCATTGCCAACTTTAAAGCCCATTGAGTTGTAGTGTTATTTTGATGCTAAAATGGATTAGGCACTACCAGAAGTTGTCCTCAGTGTATCTAAAAGACTTTTTCACTGTTTTGAAGTTATTTGATACTCTGACGGCTTTGGTGAGTCTTTCCTCAGGACTGATAAAGCCTTTTTCTTTAGCTGGAATCTGTTTTGATCTGAGGATAGGGCTTGAACAAAAAACCCCTCACTTACTGTGTTTCGTCTAATCTTGTCTTCTGATATAAATGTTGTTTTTAATGGCAGTGGTTGTAATTATCAGTTCCTTACTAATTGCAATATGATGTGCCAGTGGCCACAAGAGAGCTTATTTTCACATGCAGAGAAATATTAAGTCTGGCTTCTGGACATGTTGCTCACAATTGAATGAGATCTCTTTGGAGGCGAGACAAAGGATAAAAATAGTTGAATTACTTCTATTTTATAACAGTACTGAT
Source organism: Rhea americana (assembly GCF_003343005.1). Taxonomy (NCBI): domain Eukaryota; kingdom Metazoa; phylum Chordata; class Aves; order Rheiformes; family Rheidae; genus Rhea; species Rhea americana. The sequence goes on from NW_028186967.1 coordinate 3,613,683, forward strand.
AATTAGTAAATGGCCATTTGCACTGTTACACGAGGGAGCCTCTTATTCCTTCACAACAGTGTGAAGTGAGTCTCAGAGCCCGATGTATTGCCCCTGTTTCACAGATGGGAGAAACTGGGTGTAGAGAAGCTACGCGTTCCCCCAGGAAGCCTTTGGCAGACTCGAACACAGCTCCTGAATCATGGTCTGTGCTGTGGTTGCTTGATATGGTTGCCTTTTCTCTTGCCTTGTTGTTTGTTGGTGAATCATTATAGCGGGTGACCCCAATTTGTACCTGCAGATAGGTAATGATATTTGAAAGTTTTCATCTAGGGAATATATATATTTTTTTCAATCTTAATCTCTTTTTTCCACAGATATAGCTGAAAAATAGAGAACTTCTGTGTACAATATCATTAATCTGGTCTATATTCTGAGTATTCTGAGCGTGTTTTTTTTTTTTTTTTTTTTTTTTTTTTTTTTTTTTTTTTTTTTTTTTTTTTTTTTTTTTTTCTGCTTTTGCTTTCTCTCACTGTCTTTCAGAAGAAAACCAGAACTATGGTTACTTTGTTCTCTGTCCAGATCTCAACAATGAATTGCCTGATTCTTCTCAAAATCTTTATTATCCAGTAAATGATCATGTTTAAGCATTTGTCTTGTTTTCATTAGATATTACTATAGTGACAGTGAGATGAACTGTACTTTAACTTGCACCATTGTGAATACAACACCATTGTACTGATGTCAATTATTCTGATTTATAACTACTAAATGAAAATAGAATTTTCGTCAATAGGTTTCTTATAACCTGTGTTTTGTAAGTACCACAATAGTAGCATGGTTGATTCAAACTGGATTTAATATATGAAACTATGCTCACTGCCAAGCTTGGAAGTGCTTGGGCATGAACTCACACTGTGGATGTTTTCTATATACTGTGAACATTGCAGGCTACTTTATGTTCCTGCTATTGAAATCCTGTGGTTTTCTTTGGTAGAAAAGTGCTGTCTGTATATTTTGTAAAACCTATGAACTCATTGCAAAGAGAAAACAAATGGACAGTTTGGGATATTTCTCAATAGCTTACTTGCAGACAGTTTTTCTGCCAAGAAATATTTTTCTCAGAGAAAACTGAAAGCCCAGTTGCAACACAAATGCAGCAGTATGGAGCAAACTTATGGGGATGGTAAAGGCAAGCAGCATACAAACAAGCTTTTTTTTTTTTTTTTTTTTTTTTTTTTTTATCCTTACAGATCTTTGGAGGAATTAATAATGATAAATTCTGATTTGCTGGGTATCTGAAAAGCAAAATGGACTGTTTAGACAGCTGAACCAGACTTGTGGAGCAAAGGAGGGTGACAAAGCAGAGGGACCACTCTGAAATTAGTTAAACACATAATGGCGTGGAGAAGAGTGATCATTCATTTATCTTATTTTTTGCTGCATTTATAAATTCATGAGCATAAAGGGGATATCTACCTTTAGGAAATCCACTAGGGAAAGAGATTTTGTGAGGAGATCTGTGGGATTGAGGGACGGTTTGTGTGGATGAGTGCTTCTGTGCGTGCATCAGCGGCTGCTGGAAAGGGAACACGAATAATCTGTCCTCCTTGCTCATGGAGAAGAGGGTTTTAATTGCAACAAGAATGACTCAGATTAGACACCAGAAAAAACTTTCCAAAGGCAAGGAGACCACGACATGAGAAGAGGTCGCCTGGGGATGTTGTGGAATGGTGTCTGGAGGATTTTTGAGCTGTTAGACAAATGTCTGTCATGAATGACAGTAAGTGGAGCTGATTCTGCCTTGGGGCGAAGGATGGACTAGCTGACCTCTCAAGGTCCTTTCTGTCCCACGTGGTTATGATTGAGGGAAAGGTCTAGTTACTTAAGCTAGGAGTGACAGAGCGAGTGGACAGCAGAGGAAACCCATAATGAATGGCACCTTATCTAGTTCCCTCACTGTTTTCTCTACTTGCATGTTTTTTGCTGAGCGATCACACATTTGATTGCAGTGCTTTATTCAGCTACTCTTTTTCTCCGTGTTCTACCAAATTAAAGAGAAAAAGAGCTGGAGCTCAAGCTGCATTCTTTGCTTTTTTTTTTTTTTTTAAGCTCTGTTCCTTAAGTCTGTTACTTGGAGGCCTAGAGAGATGTATAAATTTGTAGCAGCTGATTAGCAACCTTGAAAATTTAACAGCTTTTCAAATGCAAATAATAACCAGTGGAATTAATTTAAAAGCATTTGCTTTATTTTTCTGATGTTATTAGTAAACTACATAAAGGCATCCCAAAATAAGGCTTTTCTCTACAGCTCTTCTTAAAGCATCTCTGAAACGTAGTGTGCTTAAGAAAGAGAAATTTTTCTTAAATATTTTTTCTGCATTTGCAATATGTCATAAACTGCTTTATGCAGCAAGGAAAAATGGAACATCTGTGCCATTCATATTTATTTTCCCAACATAACTTACCAAAAAATAAAAGAGAAGAGGGAGTGTTTATTTTGCAATTTCTCTGCAGCTGTTTGTGTGAATGTTCAGGGCTGCCAGAAGAGAAACTAAAAGAAACAATCAAATAACTTCTAAGATTTAAACAAAATGGAGAAAAATAATTGAGAAAGGGGAAGSCAGCATTTACTTTCTAACTTGCGTGATTTATCAGACAGACTACACGTTCCAGCTTAACTATCTCTAGTGCCTTCCAGCTCAGTGCGGAGCAGTTCTGAGGGAGGTCTCTGAAGAAGAGCAGACTGGGTGACCTCAGACCTGCAGATCCATTTCTAATGATCCTACATAAAAGAGTACTGTCAGCTCAGTCCTCCACRTACTCCTCTAGTCCTCACACCTGTGATAACTCTGTTACAGGCTCTGTTAAAGGCTGTGGCAAGCCATTGACCCCCTTGAAGATTGCTCATCCTTTTTGATGTTAACTGAAAGGAATCACTGAATTATTCAGCAGTGAGATCATCAAGGCAGATCTTGTGTTGGGCTTGGCAGTTGTATGTGCTGTCCCTGGGAAAGTCCTGCTGCACGGCTTGCACAGTGGCCTAATTCCAAACTGATGGCTCTTACATCCACTTTCGAGCCGTCTTGCTGAGGCCCCACATGAGCAAAGCTCTTACTACTAGCTCTTCTAATTAGCAAAGTGTGGACTTCAGTCTCTCGAAGTTTGGAGCTTGACTGCAGGCCTCTATGTTGAGGAAGAGCTTCTGGCTTCCTCTAGCTTAGTTTAGGTAGGCRTAGGCAGGTGAGAAGCTGGTTGATGAGGATCCCACCCTTAACCCTCAGCTAGTTGGAAGGAAAGTAGTCCTTAGTGCTCCTGATTTGACTGACAGATGCTGCTCTCACTTACAAGGACACTATGGGCACATGCTGAATGGCTTTAGTAGACAAAGAACAGAGGTTGGAGCTATATGACAAACCAAAGCCTGAGCGGACACATCCCTAASACACATGACAGCTGTACCTTTTCCTTTCATATATAGGAAAATAGCAGCATTTTCCTCCTTATGGTGTTACTCACTTCCAAAACTGGCTTCAGATSTTTTTTTCTGAAACTCAACAAAAAACACCCAATGACTGTGACTTCAACCTGACACTAACACCAGTCATGAAAAAMAGAAGTTCAGATGATAATAGTCTGACAAATTTGCGAGCAACTGTGAAGTCCTTACAAGAGATTGTATCAAGCAGTCAACAAGCAGGGTTGGGGGTGGCTATTAGCTCTGCTTCTGAACATTAAGGAATTACCTGATTAATTTTCTTAATACTTCTGGAGCTGATTTTGCTTCCAAGAAGACACTGACTTTCTTGAAGTCTAAARTAAATAACTTTTATAGAATAAATTGTGATTTACTCTTGTATAAAATAAAGAAGAAATGAGCATGCCTTGAGAAAGAAGAGAACACTTCCTCAGAGGCAAACCAAGAAAGACAGGGAGAGGTGGAAATATTTTTGCAGTATGAGAGTCCATTCTTAAAAACTGAAGGTAGTAAGAAGTGACAGCAAAAGAAATATGCTTAGAATAAGTTAGTGGAAGTTTTCAGGAATGGAGTATGAGGTGACAAGACTGGAAACTGAGAAGCCAAAGTGGGAGTGAGAAATCGGTTCTGCTGTGACTGAAGAAAAGAACTGAGGTGACATCAGTGATTTAAAAAATGTAATGGGCAGGAGGGGAGAAAGTGAGGTAACAGGAGTTATTTTAAATTACACAGAAATGGCAGGAATGAGTGGAAATGTGGAGACCAGATGCAGCTGTACTGCAAAGTAACACTCATAAAAATGACTTCTTGGTGTGTTAAGGCACCATTTGGTACTCTAGCTGGCAAGGAGACCACAGATTCAGGCCCCTTCCCCAGGTAGGTCTCTGCCTGAATTGGCCTGGCTGTGTTTTATTAGCAAATACATTTCTAAGGCTGACATCCTGAGGGTGAGACTTTTTATACTGAGCTTCTTACAGCCCTTCTTGCAGCGTAAGGGGAGCTTAAACCTGAAAGCAAAACTAAGACTTAGGATTCTGTTGTGCTGGTTGTGGTGAAGATTTTCCGTTAAAAATAGGTTTTGTGAAAGATTTCTAAAGTCTAGTTTGTTGTAAAGTATAATGATACTTCAGGGACAGGCAGTGGGGTGCACAAGCTGAGCGGGCAGGAGGACGTGTGGAGGACGGCTGGCTGCTGCCCTGCATGGGCTGTTCCCTGCATGAGGGCTGTGGAGGAAGGTGGCAGCAGTGTCCATGAGATTGCCATGCTTCCCATGTCTGGAAGTAGAGAGGAGCCGGGGAGGAAAGATGTACCCCTCTTCTCTCCCTGTGACCTGCTGACTGGTGTAAGAGAGTTAGAGCACAGCAGGAGACAGGACCTTTGCAGCATCAGTCATAGATCTAGTACAGCGATCCCTTCCTCTCAGAGGGATCAGCAAAAACAGGCAGCAGGCTGCAGCTCTGAGTCACTGYTTGCCTTTCTGCTTGCTCTTAGACYGGGCAAGGCTGAGGGCTTTGGGCAAAGCTATGATAAAATCCCAACTGTGCCAACTTTTCTCTTTGTTCTCATGCTATCTCCAAAGGGGTTATGGCTCATATCAGCTGATGTCCTTCACTGAGCCGTCGGTATTTCGTCTTTTTGCACAACACCTTGCACATTTGAACGGAATGTCTTAAAAATAAAGTGGAGTTTTCTTCTGTAAAAKCTCAAATAATAGCCCCCAGACATTTAGGAATGATTAAGAGACATTGTGCTGTACTGTAAGAACAGGAATAGCATGCAGTATTTTACAGTACAAGGCAAAACTGAGCTTCTAGTTTATAGCTAAGGTTGCAATATCTATATGGGCCATTTGAGCTCGTGAAGAGGCACACTGACTCCAGCCGTGCTCCACGCACACAGGTAGATACCCGCCTCTTGGGCGCCTCACAGATGGGACCCAAGTACACCTAGCTTTAAGTGTGGTCTTCCCCTTGCTGTCCTGTCGTCCGTGCCGAAGGATGTGGGGCCCAGATGTTCAAAGAATACAGGCTGATGGGACAGCCAGCTTTAGCAACCTCCTGCTCTGGTGGGTAGGACAGGCTTAGAGAGTAAAATGGACTGTTCTTGTGCCAGATTCAATTTGCTTGTGCTGCCATGAAGCCTTGAACTGGCCCTGGGCCTACCGATCTGGATTTAGACCTGTTTCATCTGGCTGCAGCCAAATTGCAGAAGCAGCAGTTACATTTCTTATATGTGAACAAAATTTGCCTTAGTATCCCCATGAAGAAGACTTCTTCCCTAAGAAGACGACTGAGAGGAGTCCCAAGTATGAAGGTATTCGTGTAGGAAGATGTTAGGATAATCTCTGTCTTAAACATCAGTTGAAGCTGATGTAGATAAAGCTGAACTCACAAGCTATGTGGACTGACRCCCTGGGACTGACCGCAGCGGAAGTCTCTGATGTGAATGGGAACATCAGTAACGCAAAGAATAAATAGTCCTAATTACATGGAGGTTTGTTGCAGTAAACCGCACCCATGTGTCAAAGCAATATTAGTGGTTTATTTGGCCTTTCACAGAGATGGGTAATGTGCATCTGTATTTTCTGAACTTGAATCACACTGAGGCCGGCCAGCAGAGTCCTTGGGGGCTTACCTGCTCTGCAGGCGGTGGAGCTGGCGGGGCCTGGGGCCGGYRCAAGGCAGCCAGCGCCAGGCAGGGCCAGCCCCCCCCCAGCTAGCATTACGCATCTTAAAATTCCACTTAATTTCTCTGAGGGTATCTTGAAAAGAAACCCAAGGAGTGGTTTTAATGCCGTCATCGGACAGGGCGAGCTGTTTAGTTTTCAGAAATGATTGCTGTGAGGAAGGGGGAGATTAGGTCCTGGCAGTCAGCCCTCCAGCCTCTTTGACACAAGGGTGTTATCAGTGCTTTGGAGCAGGCTAATTGATCACTTGTTAACAGTGGCCCTGACAGTCAAGGTCTGGGAGGGGCAAACTTGCTAAAACGATGGCTGCTATTTGATTTTTCTTTCTTTCTTTTTCTTTTTTTTTTTTTTTAATTTGGGGTAGATAAAGCCAATTTGCCCCGACATGAGACTTCACCTGGTATTTTTTTGAGAAGCTCTGTGGGATTAGGGGTGACCTCCCCAGTTCGGAGCCTCCTGGTGTCCACATGCCACCTGACAGAGGGAGACCTCATTAACACAGGGTCCGGTCAGCTCATGCCAGAATGGTAAATTAATGACGATATGGAGGTAAGAGGGCTATCTGCAGAATGAACGCTGTCATTTCCTCTGGCCCGTAGCATTACCTTTCCAGTCTCCTTTACGGTACTCTTTAGTTTGCAACAGCCTGGTGTGGGGTATGTGCCGCGGGCATACGAAACATATATAATGGGATCTGCAGAGAATTTTCTAAAAGTTGGGTTTGCACCTTTGTGATGTCTCTTCCTGCAGTGTAAGGAAGACTGATAGTTTAGGGGTTGGCTATGTTTATTTTTATTTTATTTTATTTTATTTTTTTTGCTCCTCTTACCTCACCCTTTCTCATTATCTGAATTGTCAAGTCTGAGATCCTTCAGTTTGACAGAAGTGATGCTTGAAGGAGAGAGGCATGACAGCTTGCCTATGTTCAGCTCTCCAGTCAAAAATCAGAGGTTGGTTTTGCTGTATCTTTTACATGTGACTGAGCTAAAACAGTGGTCATTTAAGCTGAAGGCAGTGGCTAGAAAATAAATGGAAAATAAGAGCTGTAAACTGACCTAAATTCCTCCTCCTGACCCCTGGGTCATCCCACCAGYGCTCCAGGTGCCATCTGCAGTGTTTACTTTAGAGGTACAAAAATGAAGGAAAGAGCTTGCAGGTCCCTACCTTTGCATCTCCCTCAGTGTTAAACCCAGTGCCTAACCTCTGTTCCTCAGGGGCAGAGAAAGGAGAGTGATTAAAACCACTAGCAATCAGCTTATGCTATCATCAGGCTTGTGTGAAAAGCTTTAAGTGTCTGGAAAGACTCATTAAAAGTTTGGCAGGATTATCCTTAGATGAGTCTTCTGATAGGAGGAATGAAGTGGTCCTTTCMCGGCAGTAGCTTGTTAGCTGTGGTAGATAGAGTTGGATTTTCATGCTTGAAGTGGGAAGGGAGGAGAGGCTGGGGCAGGACTGAATATGTAAGAGCTTCCCAAGTATCCTGCGACTTCACAAGCTGGTGAGAAACACACCATTTGGGGCATGGCTCTCCTCAGTCTCCAACTACTGCTTGCTGTATAATGGCAACAGAAGTTCAAAGCTCAGTCTAAATAGAGCAGAAGTGTAACTTGCACGAACAGAGAAAGGGTAAAGACTTTATCGGGGGGGGGGGGAAAGGAAGGTAAAAACAAACGAGCTGCAGTAGAGAGAAGGGGCAAGAAGAGAGAATGACAGGTATTGGGGGCTGGGAGATGTGCTGTGTGATACAGGGAGAAGAAGGACAGATGAGAGACGGAGACAGACTGGAAGAAGTAGGGAGAAAAAAAAGGCAAGCTTGGGCAGCTCAGAAGCAGAAATTAAGCATCTGTAGGAAAGCAGAATGAAACTTGAGTATCTGCTGCCAGTGGAAGTAAGTAGGGGAAACTGCTAGCTTGTCCACAGGAGGGGGAGAGCCCCTGCARCTCCCTGCTGCTTGGTGGTGAGAGCAGTGTAGTGATCTGCATACTCATCTGTTGGTGACTCACTTAGAGGTCAGAGTGATTCTGCCTCAAAATGTAACGGGGCTCAGAGGTTATCTGTCTTTTGGTCCAACTGGAAATCATTGGTATGCCTGGTTTTCCAGATAGTTGTTTTAAAAGCTCAGTTAAATGTACATGAAAACACATTAGAAGAATGCTGTGGTTACCAAGTCATGCACTGGCAAGTTAGGGAGTATCAATACTACCATTCTGCCTCCTGAATGCAGATTGAGAGGATGTATTTTGGTGCCAGTCTGCACTTAGAAGATCATGAGGTATTTGTTGAGGCTTTTTTTGTATAATTATAAAAGTCTTGATCGCAAATCCAGGCCATGGCCAAGAGAACAAGCCACTTCCTAAAATAAAAATGCTTTAAAGCTAATTCCATTTAAGTGGTTCAAAAGGGTACATAAACAATATTGATATTAATCAACAGAATAAATAGGTGCAGTTCCATCTGCTAGGCTTATCRTGTGTATCATGTCCCTCACACTAGTACACAAACAGCTCTGCATGGAAACGGGCTCCTTTTTCAACAGGGATTTCCCAACAGAGCTCTTTGAGAACATGTCCTCATAATCCTCCTTCTGGACAAGGACTGGCAAGAACAGTTGCTGGCAAGCTTAAAAAGTTTTGTTAAGGGCAGATACTTGTGCCTCTCCCCTTTAAAAGAAAAAAGTCACAAAATCTGTGGAAAAAAGTTGCAATTATCTGTCAGATTTGTGCACATAATACGGATTATAACAGTAGACTAAGAACCAGATTATATTCCTATACTATGTCCCAGCTTGATCTGTTCTGTGTACTTGGTCCCAATAAAAACTGTGTGYCTCTGTCAGATTTAATTGCCTCCCCCTGCCAGCCTAGCTGGGTAATCGTTATCGSAGCAAGGAGATTGAACCTACTGCAAACCAAAAGGAAAGCTTTGCAGTATCCCCTTTTTCCTGTTCCTCTGCAAGGTTAACTCGAGACTGATGAAGTATGAAGAGCAGTGGCTGCTTTGGTACAGGCTAAAGTGCAATTTTAGGACACACAACCCCAGGAGAGGTGAGCTTTAGCCAGTAATCACCCATTCAGAAGCAAAGGCTGACACTTGAGCAAATCTGTCTGTAAGTGTCAAATATCTGCTATATGGGAAATGTCAGCACTTAAAAAGAAAACCAACCAAACCAAGAGTTTTTAATAAGATAAGCATGCTAATAAAAATAGATATATTAAAAGATATGATGAAACCTTTCATTGAAGCTGCAGGATGTTTCAAGCTATAATCACTGTCTGTCTCCATGCTGCKTAAAGACTGGTTGCAACTTATCTTTTTAGTTCATCATCTTAATCATGATGATTAAAAGGACTGAACATAAAGGTCAACCATGTAGCTAACTATAGTGGACAGGAGACGTGCCATTCATTAGTGTGCCATTAAAAATGYAGATGCAAAGCAGTGACAATAGTTGCTTTGTTGAATATGAGCATATTTTCTATATATGTATTCTTCATATGCTCACTATAGCCCATTGGGTGATTTCTGCACCTGCCTGGGTTTCCAGACAAACACTTGATGTTTGACCTTGTTTGCAAAGTCCTTAAATCAGCAAGCACTGTGTTGTACTTGCCCTGACTCAACTCTTAACAGCTTCCTGAAGGCCCATCATTATGTTCTTGGAAAGACATGTTTTTCCTTCCCAAGTCATGTACTTAGCCTTTTGTCCGAACACTTCAGCCTCATGGCACATTTGCATTTTAGGAAGTGTTATTTATAGCTCACCAAACATTCAGAGTAAATCTCTGTCTGTCTGAAAGTTAATATTTGTATTTATTTATTTACTATAAGGAAACATGCTCAGAATCATGTTGAATGATCAATGAACAGCAAAGCCAGCAACTTCTGTACATGTACATAAAARCCAAGGTGAGATCCACTTCTGCACTTTCTTTGCTATAGTCACCCAGTWCATTCTAACTAGACATATGGTTAAAATAGCCCAGACATCAGAGTGAGTTGCAGTAGATGGAAAGCAAAAAGAGCCATATGTGTTTAAAAGTGAGGGCTGGGATTCAAATGATGGGATCCAATTCTGCATCTTGGCTCAAACTTCTTATGGGACCATGAGCCAGTCATTTCACTTCTGCACACTTGTTCTCCATCCACCTCTCCCTTGCTTGAGCTTTCCAGAGCAGGGATCTGTGTCCTGCTTATCACAATAGCCCCTATACTTATTGAGGGAATAAAGATGCTGCCCTTCATCCTTCTGTTAATAGATCACGAGCTTGTAGAGGAGGAGGCAATGTCAAGAGGGGCTACGGCTGGAAGCACAGGGAGGTGCTGATGCCGAGAACTTCTAGCCTCCTCTTCAACTATTGTATCCTCTCAAGGAGTTGTCTCAGTGTGGTAGAGGAAAGAATACATTTTGTTTTCTTTCATATGTCATTCATTTTATGGAGACCAAATTGTGCCTCCTACCCTACCTGAGAACATCATGAGGGGGATGTTTGCCAGGTGACTTCACACAGATTTCCTTCAAATTAACCTCTGCTCGTGTATTTTCTTGCAGTGAGGAGTCTTCTATTGCTGTGAGGGCAACCATGCAGCTAGTGGATTTTGTTGAGGGTAGTATGCTCTGGTTTTGCTTTGTGGGTGACAACAAACTATGCTACAGTCTGCTGCTCAGCAATAACTCTAAATAGGGATGTTGCAGTGGTTAAAACATGGAAGGATAGGTGTAAGAGAAACACTGATATAAGCAGACAGCACTTTTGGAAGGGTGACAGAGAGACAAAAGGCTGGTCCACAAAGCAGAGATTAAGACTTTAGGAGAATTCAAATTAGGGCTAGAGAGATATTGCAAACGAAAATGATAAATCATGTTGTGACTCAKTTGGCAGATGAAATTGGTACTGTTACACTTATCAGGACAGCTCTATCAGAAAATCACTCATGGCTGGAAGTAAGGAACTCTGCTGTAAAAGTGAGGAGAGAAGACAAATGTCATGTCTCAAGTAAGAAACAAGATAGAAAAAATCATGTGTGTGAAAAAAACTCTTCTTACCCGAAAAGTCCTTTCTGAGTTCGAGAGATTTTGCTAGACAAAGCCATTGGCTCTCTGGGTTGGTGAAAACTGGGTGAAAAGGTTGCAAAACAATAATGGATCAAGGGAGATTTAGTCTGGATGAAGAACAGGGACCATAAAGAAGAATGGAGGCATGAAGTATTTGAAACTAATTCCAACAAAACATCTCGTAAGAACCTAGAGATTAACTGTATGTTTAATTTCCTAATGGGAGATTCTGATGGATCTGTTGTTACTGAAGGATCCAATTTTGACCTCATGTAACCTCATTTTCTGATGATTCTTGGGACATCTTTAAATGCTAACTTTATACAATTTATTGCAGTGACAATAAGCCTGACATTTGGCAAGTTGAACATTTCTAACATCCGCTCCGACAGGGCCTCTCCCTCAGCTGCTGCAGCTCTGCTGGCTGGGCGAGCTGCTCTAAAAGTGGGATAGCTGGGGAACTGGCCCACAGAGCTGTGTAAGCATCTTTCACCATGGAGATTAGATGGCAGATTTTTGGTATATTATTTAAACCCTCTGTTTGATTGAAAAGTCTTTCCTCTCAGGTTAGCTAAAGGGAGAAATAGAGAGTGAGAGTGATAACATTTGGTTGCCTCTGGTGAAGTGAGATGTGAGGAATATTAACAAGGACTTTTTGAAAACAAGTCCCCCCTCTCACTGCCTTTCAACTTCAGGTGAGGCTGAGAGTGCAGCTGCAATTGCTTGGGTGTAACAAGCAATGAGACAGCAGGGGAAAATTTCCCTGACTGGCTTATGAGACCTCAGTAAAGATATTCTGTCTTCTCAGTTGGTGATGCCTCAGCCAGACTTGCATCGCTCTCATCCTTCTGCGCATTTCTGTATGCCTTCTCTGAGGGACCAACTCACACACAACAGCCTGTCCTACAACCCTGCGATGTTCTAGCAGGCCCTGCGAGAAAGAAGAGGACTTGTGACTGCTTGTACTCACACCCACCAGGGTTTCTATCTGTGCTAGGYCAGGCTTACAAAGCTGCAAGCGCCCTCTCCCTCCTGGGGGATGTCACTGAACWCAGCAACATTTGTGTAAGGCAAATAATTCCATGGAGTCCAGCTCAGTTTCTCCAGACGTCTAGTCACAGTCACCGAGATCAGCATCTCTCCTCAGCTGATAGTCTGCTGTGCTTTGCTTTACTTGTCAACTTGAGTTATCTGTGAACACAACTGATGAGAGCACTCAAAGAGCCTGTTCTGCAAACTGATAGCATATCTCAGAGGAAGCATTTGCAAAATGTCAGTATCCCAGTAGAGATTCTACGATAAACAGTCCCAGGAAAACAAATATATACCCCCTTCACAGCAAGCAACAGATGTGTAGCTGGCCTGGCTTTTGCCCATTAGCTTCCTGAAGTGCCATGCAAGATTTGAGGTTGAAGCCTGGGGTCTGTCCTTGTAGTCCTTGAGCTGGGGACTAGGAGCACTGCAGAGGCACAGTGACAAGTTTTGGAGAGCCAGGAGAATGGGGAATCATTCCTCAGTAACAACTCCAGCAAAGAGGATCTGAGTGCATTTGATCCCACCTGCCCCCTCCAAAGAAGTTAAGTAGTAGCTTCAGGGTTTTGTGRAGGAGGAAAGGAAAAGTCTGCCACYAAACCAGAGCAGAAAAACAGCAGTCCTGTGCATTTCCTAGGTAAGACTGAAGGGGCCAGTCTATTGCTCATTCAAAGCTGGCAGACAGAACACATCTTACTCACAGGGAAGAAACAATACTAAAAATGAGTATCTTGATGTTAAAAAAAAAAAAAAAAAAAAAAAAGGCACAACCCTACCTCATTTAGCTGTCAAAAGCTTTTATACTCATCCTTGAGCGTGAACCGTAGGAGCCCATTCGTGTCTATCAGTTCGTTAGTCACAGGAAAGTGGGTGCATTTTAAAGATTCCATTGTCCTTTCATTCCCTTGTTTATTTGTCTTCCTTTGCAGGGCCCTGCAAGTGATGGGTAGTTTGTTGACTTCTGAACCCAAAGTTAACGTTCGGAGTTGCGTCTCACATCAGAGGGAAAAACACATAAAGGGGAGCAGGGAAGGTTTCAAAGATTTTGTGCAGCGGAGGATGGCAGCAATCCATTAATTATGCGCAAAGGAATAATACCAGATAGGCTTTTTATTTTATTTTTTTGCAAGGTGAACTATCGAGTGAAATGAATAGCTGCTGCAGAATGATTGCAACCCACATAACCAACTCGGATTTTACAGTCTTTGTACAAAGATATCTAAAGAGATTAACACAGCTTTGTAGACTACATTAGTATGCTGGATAACAAGGTTCTTTGGAAAGCTTTGGAAACTTCTCTTCCCCTCCTCCCTCCATCAAATTACCTCCAAATTCTTATTTATTATTACTTAGAGAGCACATTAAGTGCACACTGCGCATTATAACAAAGCCATGGCTCCTGCCCTGAAGATTTTACAAGTCTGAGGTCTTGATCTAATGCCCATTTAAATCTGTAGGAGTCTTTGCCTTGACTTCAGTGTGGGTTGGATCAGATCCTTGTACAGCACTTTGTGAGACTTAGCAACGGTTCTGGTTACAGGCTAGTACACCCAGTTAGTTCAGGAGGTGCAGGGCAAATTTATGGCTGAGCAGTTCCCTGCAGTAGTTCCTGCTGAATGCGATGGGAACAGCCATTCCTTGAGTGAGCGAGGACTTACCGACCTGGGCAAACGCAGCCCCCATGGGAGTGGGGCTAGAGGAAGAAAGGGGAGGGAASCATGCTGTTCTGCTATTTTTTTTCCCCTTAAATCACCAGGCAYCATATGTGTGTATGATGGCCTGCGAGGCTAAAATCCCTCAGCCCCACTCTCTCCCTGACCATGAGGGGTGCAGGCGCCCATGCTCAGCCACCCCAGTGGGCGCACGACCCTCCACCTTCTGCCTGAGCCACTTTCTGCGAGGACGTTGCGTGCACCCGGTCTTCACCTCTGCTTTACTCATTTAGCTACTTTGACTCATGTGACCTTACTGGTGGGAATTTATAACCCTTTTTCTACTACCGCAGCATCAGCTCTGCCAGCATTCAGCCTGTCGTGGAGGTTGATGTATGCTTGTTTGGAAAGGCTGCTTGTGTATTGTTTTGCCTCAATGCAAATGCTTTAGGCCTCAGTGCAGCAAAGTAATTAAGTATATGCTTAGCTTTAAGTCCATGAATGATCTCTGAATCTATGCCTTTGTACTCAGAAACCAGAACAAAACCCCTTAAATAAAGGCATAGCCTGAATGCCAGCAGCCCAGCTGTTCCTGAACAACTCTCCAATAACAAACCCAAGAGCATTTGCATTGGTGGAAACAAAAGTTGGATAAGGAGGCTGATTCACTGTCTGGCTTCTGGAGACATTTTATAAATAGCAGTGAGAAAAACACAGGAGAGKTTTTTTTTTATTATTATTATTAGTTGATAAAACATGTTGACAGAGTCCTTTTCAGGATTGTAACTTAGGGGCAGCATGTCTTTTTGGACAGCAGACACATGGCAAACAGTTTATTTGCTGAAGAAAGCCAGATGCTCTGTGTCCTTGGCAGGCAATTTGTAAGATTAAGGAAAATCATGCTAGCGGCTTGAGTGTGGTAAATAAGTAAAATAAATAAATAAAACACTCGCGCTGCCCRCGAGAAACTCTTCTGTCCTTTCTGGCAGGACAGCTGGTTTCCAGTTACTTTGCTCCGCAGCGTGCGGCTGTCGAGAAGGAGCAGGCCACCTGAAGGGACGAGCGCGTCTTGTTTGCCGGGTGCTGCTTTCCCTGTCGATTGCCGCTGCATAAACAAGCCCGGCTGCCTCTGCGGGGGCTCGAGGAGTGTCCCCCTGAAGATTTATGGGCACGGTGCTGACCAGCTGATAAGGTGAGAGATGCGTGTGAAGGGTAAGACAAGGACCAGGAACATATGCGTGAAGCATCTTCCGTGAAGCACTTACCCAGCCTGACTTTACGCGGGAAGCAGGCCATCCCTGGCAAACCTCCGATGAGTAATAACCAGGCCCAGATCAAGGGCCAGAAAACAGGAAATACAGTATGTCTCCTACATGTAGGACTTCATCCATAGCTGGCGCAGATCAGCGCAGTGCCATTGGAAGAAGAGAATTTGTATAGATTGAGACCAGCTGAACATCAGAATTACCAATAAAATAAAGTAGTTTTGTGAATAAACAGAACGTTACTGGAGGAAAAAACACATGATAAAGTTTGCACTGTTTATTCTTTACACAGCTGGTCTTCTCTTAATTTTTCTTTAGCAGATGTTTGCGCCAGCACAGCTTAAAGGACAAGGTATTATACAACTCTCAAGCAGTGTCAGGGAGGGAGTAGAAGGTGAAATATCCACTGTGCCATTACAGCTTATGAACCAATGATGTCAAGAGCTCATGCTATAGATTTATGAATGCCTCTTCGGACCCTCTGAATTACATACGCCTTTACGTTGCCCTTACTGTGCCTCTAGGTAAAATGTTCCCTTTTCGTTGTTAAGGCTTCCTCCTCAGGCGAAATACTGACACAACTTCAAATAAGACGAGGATAGTCCCTCTATCACCAGTCCCTGTGGAAAGAGGAATGTGGGAACAGAATCACTTCACTTGCTGTTCTGCTCTGTGTAGACCCTAGAGGCGGTCGTATCTGAACATCTTCCAATAACACATTGCCATGGCAATGTCCCTAGGTGCCATTCTCCTTCCTTCRCTCCCGAAAGGGATTTGTGGGTGCAGTGAAAGTGTCGTGGGAAGTGAGAGGACTCAGAGTAAAAGGCAAACTGTCCCTTAATGCGGGGCTGCATTCTCCTTTGTACTAGGCTTCTTTCCCTTTTATGTCAGTGCGAGGTGACATCCAGGAGAAATCAATTACCAAAGCCTCATTACACATGGTTGAACAAGAAATTAACTTGATGATTTATCTGAATAATGCAAAAGAGAACCTGAATATTATAAAAATATTTTGATTTAAGCAATGAACCCCTCTCCCTGCCCAGCCTACTGAAATCAGTTGGGATGAGAGAGAGAGAGAGCGAAGTACATACAGAGCGTTACATGGTAGGGCCCAGAATTGCTTTTGGCTGTCCAAATCCCCCTGAAGGACAGGAGTTTGGAAAAGACAGGTAAGAAGGTAGTGCCAGGGTGATTTGAGCCTCTTTTACAGGAAGCACAGACCCCCTCCTGCTCCCCAAATACAAAGATATGGATTTGGCATCTCTCCTGTGTAGGGGTGGAGACTTCCCTGTATCTCTTCTGGTCTGAGCAGGTAAATATGTGGCTTCTTGGGAGGAGCAGTGCACTTGGGTAAAGGAATTGCACACTGACTAAAACTGCACAGAGGAGATAACCTGGAGGCTGAAAACCTTCTTTCTTTTCTTTTCTTTTCTTTTCTTTTCTTTTCTTTTCTTTTCTTTTCTTTTCTTTTCTTTTCTTTTCTTTTCTTTTCTTTTCTTTTCTTTTCTTTTCTTTTCTTTTCTTTTCTTTTCTTTTTTCTTTTTGAAAGACCTATTTTTAATGACTGTAATAGTCTATTAATATTCAAGGAAGATAAAATTAGGAGCTTAATTCTATTTTGAGATTGTTTTTGTCTGAGTGTTGGATTGGATTGCAAGCCAGCACTTTGGCAAACTTGTGTTTTTGTGCTTTATGGGAGAGCAGTCCTTGGGCTGAGCTGATGGGATTACAGAAGGCATTTACTGGGCCTGCTCTCCAAGTCAGCTCTGACCGGACACTTGCTGGGCCTTCGGTGAAGCAGACACCGTGTGGCGTGCTTTTCGTTGTAGACAAACACATACAAATAACCAGGCGGTGGGATTTTTAAAAAGCAATTCAGGTGCCACTTTCAAAACACGTGTGCTGTTTCACGCATTTCCTCTGTTTCCGCTGTTTCGTGGTTTCCTCTGAATGGCCCAAAGCTAGTCCAGTGTGGGCAGCGTTTTCTTTAAAATGTCTYTCTACAAAGCCATCCCTCATAATCACGAACCAGACTATTTATTCCCGGGGACAGCTTGCATCACACATGAAAGAATTTAATAATAACACTTGGAAGGAGCGCTGTTATTCATGGAGGAAAAGGTTGCGTTCTGGGCCCGGGTGGGCGGCGGGCGGCCGCGGCCCTTGGAGGCGCCGAGCTGGACGGCTGTGCTGCTACCGCCTCACCCTAGTCATTACTGCAGAGCCCGTGCACCGTGCTCCGCATTTCTGGCTCTGGTATTTATATWGCTCTGTTAATAAAACTGCTGCCTCTTCCTTCGGATGAACGGCGACGAAACCAGAGCGAGTTAACATGAGTGGRGCAGGGAGCGGGAATATTGCGCCGTCGGGATTTACTGGTATCCTCATGTATCCTGTTTTGTGAGGGAGAAATCAGTCTTTACTTCTGGAAAGGGACCATTTTGAATCCTCAGTGTTTCTCGCTTTCCATCCAGCTCCCCGTGCGACTTGCCAAGTTTTGCTTTCGGATGCTGCGGGAACGCCCTTACGGCAGAAGGAGAGCGGCGGCKCTGCCTCGTGCCCGGCTGCCGCGCTCTTCTCCCCCAGCCAGCTCGGCTGGCTGCTCCCTCGCTCTGCAAAGCAAAATAGTGTCTTTACTTCTCCTCCTCTCTGCCCACCCCTCTCTATCCAATATTTTCCCATTTGGAGAAATGTAACGAATATTATGATTTCATCTCTTGTGGTATAGACTTTTAAACCGGACTTATATTTTTTCATCTGAGCATTCCTTGCAAGTAAACGTAGGGTGTGAGATATCCTACACAAATAACATCACAGAAACTCACACATCTCTTTCCTCCTGGTTGCTTATTTTAATTACAGATTTTAAGGAAACAAGCAAACAAATAAAGTAGATACTATGTAGATTCATTTTGACAATAAGGTAGGAAAAGACAGTACAGCTTACTCTTAAAAAGAGAAGAAATACACCCTTCTAGAAATGCTGTGTAGGTCTGTTGTTTTATGCTGTGGACTAGACAGCAGGTCTCTTGGAAAAAAATAGCAATGTGGAGCAATGTTGACTGTGTACTTCCAAGCCCAGATAACATGTGGTGAATGGAGGAAGGAAAAAGATTTCCGCACCATAGTTATTGCTAGCCCTGCCAGCCATGCTGGTGGAGCATCAGGACCAGCAAAGAGAGTCTGTGGGTCACATGTTTGCATTCTGGGGTTTACTCCTGCAACTCCATTGGCTCTCCAGCGCAGCAGRAAAAAAAACACATACGGTTGCTGAAGTAAGCATGCTGGATCCTGAATGCACACAGGAAGCAGATTTTCTATAAAGTCACACTTCCAAGTAGAAATGAACTTCCTGAGAGGAACCAATCTTCTCAGTTATCATCCATGGGGATGAAACCCCCCATATTTGGTCTTTAGCCTTTAACTATTTTGTGTATTTGTGTATGTGTGAGGTCTGGACTCCTGTGCAATTTAGTCATAGGCTAGCCCTGATTTTTCCCATTCTTTTRCATTTAAGTCATTCTCAACACTTTCCAGTCTCCTTGCCTTTCCTCAATAATGTTTATAATTTACCAACTAAAAATGATAAAAGTTTCAAAGTCAATTTTCATCTTTCCCTTACTGCTAGGAGTCTTGATGGAGCACAGTCTTGCCATCACCGTATAAATTAGCTGTTCCAGAGGGGGAAAAGAGCCATGCAGATAATTACTCAGAAAAAACTTGAAATGAAAACTTCTGTGCCTGAAAAAGCTGGGAAGACCACTAATCTAACGATGCATTATTAATTACTTGCTTTGCTTGCAGATACCTGTGGATGCAACGTGGTATCTTGTAGCTGGTCATGAATCCACACGTGGCCACTGACCAAGCCTTCTGCAGCACAGCATCTTTTCAGAAACCTCGAGTAGAGAAGAGGTTCCCCTTCAGTTCCTGCTGTTACAGCTTTTTAAGGTACCATTTTAGAATAACCTCTRTGCAGCCCAAGTCCCCTGTGGAAATGCTGGGGCAGGGGTCTGTGTCAGCCTGCCGTGCTGTCCCTGTGCCCATGAGAGAGCACTGCCCCGCTGCTGCTCTTTGAACTTGGATCCTACCTTCTCTTTATTTTCTCAGTGACTGAGTTAARGGCCAGGATTTAAGCTAGTTGGTTTAAATTCAAGCCATATGAGACAGAAGTGATTTTCTTGGACAGGAAAAATAATCTTGGGGAGTTTATAGGACTTACAATTGCTCTGTATTTTCATGGAGTATGAACACAATTTGTCTCTCTGGTTCTCAATCTCAATGTCTTATTGGATCTTATTGGATTAACTTGTTGTTCTTGGAATTTCCATGTACTGGCAGGGGCTCAGCGAGCCTTTTCATCATTTGGTAAGCCTGAAGAGTGCAACTTTTCTTCTGCAACATGAAATTGCTTATGGAGATGATCCCTGCTCGCTATTTTCTCCTGATTGTATTTCATGCAAATCAATTTCTTTCCATCTGCTTTTCAGTCCACCTTGGACCAGGGCTGACCTAAGCAGAAACCCTGGAGTACCCAAACACAGCTAGCTAGAAGAAGATGCTATTAATGTTCCTGCTGCTTGCTTAGAAGTAGTAGCTCTACAAAGAAGTAGACAACATTTTGGCAATTGAGGAACTTGCCAAATTCAAGAATGRTGTTATAGTACATTGTCATGGTGTACTTTACGGAGAACTATGTACTCAAAAGAACCCACTGAAAAAATTTTCTGCTTTCCATGTATCACAGAGGAGATGTGTCTGAGCAGCTTGCTGTAAAATGCCTTCAAACCTGCAGAGCTGGGCCCATGCACCTGTGTGATGAGAAAATACAAGTGCTTGACTCTGCCTGTACTAATGACTGCCTCGATCATGGTACTCACTGCTGTTTCTTCAGTGCAGCAATGCAAAAATGGCATAGGCAAAATTAATGGATGTCAGGAAAGGAATCACAGGAATTTGTTAGTTTGATCCTTGTCTCAGTAGTGGCTAGTAAGCACTCCAGAGTGCGGTGTGAGAAAAACACGCAGTGCTAGGGAATGGAAAATAGATCCCTGGGGTTGTCTGCAAAGATCTGAGCAGTTCAGAGAAGCARAGAGCCTTCGGGAAGCAGTGAATAGCAAAGAAATGKTTTTCAATTGTCACAGCATAATGAAACTGTGTACATTCACGTCTATCTCATACCCTAATGTTGCCACACCTTGAGCGAAGAAACACTGGTCTAATGTGACATTGGTGCAGCACAGTCCTTCCCCCAGGTCTGCATGAGACTGTCTGTAATTCTTTGCACAGAAGTCAGACCCTCCTAAGACCCAGACATTCATATTCATATTCAAAATCTGGGCAGTGGGTTTTTTTCCATCAACAGTTTTAGGCTATCAGCCTCAGCTGTGAATGAAAAATTCATCAAGCTAAGGCTAAAGAAGTCACACCTGTTGGCTTGACACACTGTTTATCTCAAAGATTTTACTTCAGAAAGTATAAACAGTAGAATATTTATTTTCCTTCCTGCCATCTATGAGGCCATTCAGCAATTTAAGTGTGCTCACGCACAGCTTTCATGAGCCAGCCTTAATTGCACAGCARTGTGCCATAAAAACAAAGATTAGGCATTATTATCTAGGAACCACTTTTACATTTTTCTCCTCTGACTTGAACTGTTTAAAATATAGGGCRCTATCTCATCTTGGCCATACATAAATATCTCAGTTGTCAAACTGCCCTTACTCAACCAGCCAACTTTTCTTGGTGGTTGAAAATCATAGTGTTTAATTTTGTCAAGTGAGGTGAAAAATGTTATTGGTTCACCACCTGGCTTTACTATATAGTTAAAAAAATTAAGCAACACAGAATGTGAAATTCTAGTGACTGCAAAAATATTTTACCTATTAACAAATGAACATGATGCAAGGACAGAGTGAAGACTACACAGATTATGTGTTTCTTTATCCAGGTGTGTTCTCGCTTTCTCCTTGCTTGCTGGTTTCAAATCTTTCAAACAGCATATAATTAAATAGGGTGTGATACGGGCCCAAGGCATCAGCAAGGAACTTCTGACAGATTTCAGTAAGCTTTCAATTAGTCTGTGTCTGCAGACTCTTGCAGTTATTCACTGTAACCTAAGTGAGCAGAACTAACAAGGAAGACGAAATATGGACCAATGTGAAATGGAGTTTTTCTGGGTTCAGTATTTACTGTAGTTCTGGTGACCTAATCTGTCTCACAACAGAGGGGGAAGCAACTTGGTGAGGAGATTTGTTACAGACTACCTGGGTGCAGGAGAAAAGCCCTGCTACATAGTAAATTTTAGCACCCACTGAATGAGCTTCACACTGGACAAAACTTTTGGCAAGAAGTGTAAGCCATCTGCTCCTAGGAATAGGTTCCAAGAAGGTATGAGAGGTTTATGGTATTTGAAAACCCTCTTGCATATCTCTTCATCAGTGAAGAGTGCAACTGTGACATTMGTTCTCAGCTAGGACTCTCCCACAGAGAGGAAGCTTAGGGGTCTGTACAAAAGGGGAACAAACTGTCCTATATCGCTTACCATTTATAGAGCRTTTGCTTTCTGTGTCAGAGATATAACATACCTGTGTTTTTAGCAGGTGGTGGTAGCAGATGTTAACATGGATGTTTTCAGTAGTTGAGCTACCTTGAATCTCTCTCCATAGCTCAGCCTTTGTCCACACAGGTGTGCCCAGAGGTGCAGGGTGTAGCAGAAATTAAGGTGAGGAGGAACAATTAGATCTTTCAGCCTTCCTTCCTGTGTAGCRTAGGCTATTTAGTGCATTTCACCTAGTGACCCACACTCTGAACCAAAAAAACCTCACTCTTGAACAATGTGATTTTTGTCCTCAAGAGACAAGACTCTCTTATGCTGGAGGTAAATGATGGAGAAGACTGAGATATGTACAATTTGTCTTATCATGGATATGACTGGATGAAGTGCGCACTCAGATTCCTTGCTGCCTCCTCTACTGRTAAGGTGGGAGCACTGCTGGGTCCGTGGGAAATTTTCAGAGTGGTTGTGGACCAACAAGGCAATAATCTGGGGGCAAGGTAAGGTAAAAGAGCTGTTCTTTGGCCAAGAAAGGTGATGTGAGAAGCAAGTATTGACTCTGTTTGCCTTGACTCACTTCTCTTCAAAGCCAGTGATGTTTATACTCATAGCATGAACAAGTGCATTACCCTGTAAGAGCCCTTACTGTACACCACCATCTTCCCTAGCAATAGAATCTGATTTGCTGCAAGACAAGTTTGCTCAGTGAGGCTTTTCTGGAGTACATCAACACTTTTTCCCCGTGGAGTCTCAAGGCTTAGATATAATTAAAAAATCAGCCACCAACCTCTAATTCTCCTGCAATCTTATAATACATTCAGGACTGGCATGTGCATCCTACTTAAGCCTTTTACTCTCAAAACAGTATTAAATATTATGTTTCCTCTAAAAGTGATTTCTGTAGTAGAGATTTTCTTGGTAATGCGCTGTATTAGTCTGTCTCACATGTGTTTCCAGCTTTGCTGCCTAAACTTTCATGAATGTGGCAGTTTAGGARCAGGTTTTATAATAAGTGGCTTGTGGCACAGTTAAACAGTAGGTGTTTCTAATTCTTGTTCCTCTTGGCATCTGTCTAAAATTTGGAGTGTAGCTCTGTTGCGGAGCTGTGAAGAGAGAGAGACAGGGCACAAGAGAAATGCTTAGGGCAAAGCTGCTTGGATGCACACAGAGCATTTGGACAAGCTAAGTAGCCTCTGATCTGCTCRTAGCTGCTCTTTGACCTGAGGCCCATAAAAAAGTAGCTTGTGGAGAGTGTGAATTGCCATGAGGGTGGCAGTTTCTTCCTCCTGACCTTTATTTTTCCTTAGGATCTGCACAGCCCTTTCCCATCTCATCATTGGCCAGAGGACTGGTCTCATTTGGTGCACCCARGGTCCTGGTGTGTGCCAGGCTGCATGCTCATGTGCTCGGAGTTGCCCTCACCTATCAGACTGGAGAGCTCATCCATGGGAAGCGGCTGCTGCATGAGGCCTTCTGGAGTGGGTCTGTCTGGCCAGGAGGGCTGGCCCCGGTCTGAGTGTGCTGGTAACTTTGTGACTTACAGGGACAGAGTTATGGTCCTAGCTCTCTTCCTTTGTTAAAAAATTATGTTTTACTTTATATTCCCCTGCCATTTCTGTGGTAATTTCTTATTAATTTCCTGCCTTAAGTTGTCTAATGCTGTTGTGCAGCCCAGTGGAACACAAACCCTGTTTTACAGTCCTAAGGCTAGGTTTGCTGTGAAATGAAAAGACAAGGTCCCAGCTTTCATTTTAGCATATTGTACTAGTAACARTTCACTGAGATTTGGCATTCTGTTTGGTCAAAGGGCATTTCCTCCCCTCCCTCCTTCTTCTTTCTCTCCCTCCCGACTATCCTCTTATGAAATTAATAAAAATAGAGTGTTTATTGATTGGATGGAGAAATTGCATTCAGATCACATGAAGTCTGAAGCCTGGCAAGTCTATGGGAATCTGTTCTGGTCTTTGCTAAAAGGAGTAGGGTGCCCTTCAGTCTAGTAGCAAATACCTTAGAAAAAAAATTGCTTGTATTGCTATTAATTGCTATCAGTATGATTTGCAGCCCACTGACCGTCTCCATTTATTTATTTATTTATTTTGGATAAGAAAGCGTGTGGTCCTCATCATGGTGGAAAAACAAAGTCTCTGCAGTTGGAACCGCATTACATAGTACTCAGCAAACCTGGCACTTCTACAGTGCCATATAATGTGATAAATGCGTCTGGGCCAGGAGCTTTGTAGGGGCCTGTGGGTATGCACACATCACCCACTTCCTTTCTCAAAGAGAGATTAATGAATCTAAACACAGATGGGCTCCCAGGCCAAAAGAGAGGAGCCGTAACGGCTCCAAATATGCATCTCTGTCAGCCAATATGACACTAACAACTAGCAACCTTCTTGAGCCTCATTAAGAGATCTCAAGCTGTTTGACATCTCTGGGGTCTCTCTGAGGGCCTCATCTCCAGCATTGGCTATGGAGGCARTTCAGGGCTGCAGTGTTGAATGTGGTTTCTCTGAGATTTGGCTGTCRAGGCACCCTGCTTTTTAATAGGCCTGATGGTTATGTCTAAGTGGACGCCTTGTTTTCTTCTTCTACCAAATTATGCCATTTCCCCTGGGCTACTGTCAAAGACTACAGCAGTTCCTGTTTTTTATTTGTATGTGTACGTGTGTTGCTCTTCTAAACAGGGACAGGAATTTCCTTTCCTGAGTCTAGACATCAGCCTCCCGCTATTTCTGTAGCTTGCAAACAGGCTGTCTGCTGCCTTGGACCCTTTTATTTTTCCCACGAGAGTTGCAAATTTGCACTGGGCTGATAGAGGAGGCCTTGTACGATACTCCTGGAGCGCAGGCCTGGTTTGTGCTCRTGGTGTTTTAACTGCACTAACTATCCTTTTAAAGCAAACCTAGCACCTCGTGGAGATTGTTTCTCTGCCTCCTGCCACAGCTCCTGCRGTGTATGCCCTTGCTACCCCAGTGCTGACAATGTGCCTCCACCTCAGCCAGAAAGGTCCCAGTGTGACCCCAGCCTGAACTGGCGTGTCCACACAGTGCAACTCACACCAGCAAGGGACCCTTGGTCAGATCCAGAAACTGGAAAAACACTAGAGCATGAAAACAGTTTTGGAGCAGGGAACCCAAGGTGAAACTCTGCCTGTGCTGAAATTGCTGTGCTCCTTTCTGCTGCATGAGGAGCTGCTCAGGAGCAGCCTGGGGCTTTCTGCACCGATTTTCRCATTGGCATACCACAGCGACTGCAGGCCTATGCACTGCAGAGCATGGTCCTAAATAAGGCTCTTGGGATGCTTTCTGGCTTTGTAGACTCAGAGAATGTGGGCTGCTTCAGATGAATCTCACAGATTTCAGAGCAAATTAAGCCTGTCAGTACTTTTCTAGGACTTACTGAGAGCAGTAGATGAAGGCTGAGTTCACTCACTAGTCAGCTTTTCCCAGTGGCTACTGCAGCACAAAGTTACCACGGGTGGGGGTAGCAGGGAAAACTTCTCAGGTCTTTGATTCCTAAAAGGCACATTAGCTGGCAAAATCTGTCTCAGTGTATATTAAGGATGAGCAAGCAGTGACTACAAACAGAAGATACTGTAGAGAAGAAAAGAAGATTTTGGTGAGGTCACTGAGAATAAATTCTCATAACACAGCTGAATTCTCCGTCCTCCTTTTCAGCCTGTGACTGTCCGTCTGCATAAGTGTCTATCTGACTGTGCACATCTGCATAAGTGTCTGTCTGTCTGCCTGCATGTCATTCCTCCTCCGCACAGAAACTTTGGAAGGAGTTGGCTAATTTCAGCCAAATTAGTTGAAGGATAAAGTTGTCAAGGTCTTGGGAGCTTCTGGAAAGCAGGCATCTGGCCTGGAGCAAGAGCCTTTGTTAGTGCCTCAGCTGGAAGAAAGACTGCAGAATGAGCTGAACCTCTACTACCTATCAAGGAATGCATTCCCCAGGCAGGGAGGATGGCAAGAAAACCAGAATCCAGTGTTCCCACTTTTCATGGACCTACTTATTTTTGCATTCACAGTAGCCTGAAGCACAGCTCCAGTTATGCCACACTGCAGGACAAAAGAAAATGTTCATGGCAAAAGAAAACAAAAGGAAATATCTAGATATGAATACAGTTAGTGTTGAACTATTTAACAGTTCAGCTATAGTCTCAGCATATTCATGTCCTCCCTCTGAAACAGGCTTATATTAGTACTGTTCCAATGGCTGTAGCAGCCTTAGAGCCAATCAGTATGGGCTGTGTGAGAAGTCTCTCTTTGGAGTCCATTTTGCTGCTGGAGGCTCTCAAGGACATCAGGAAGCTGATAGAAGTAAAGAATTCATTAGCTGTAAGCTTCATTTTGTAAGATGGAAAATGTAAAGTTTCCAGGCAATGCAGCATTTCCTGAAGTAATAAATAGCAAAAGGCAGAGTAACATATCCAGCATTGTTCAGGAAGCCCAATGGTGCATAAAACAGGCTTTTTAAGAATAACAGTGAGAGAGTAGGGAGACCAGGACTAAAGAAGTTCTGTACTTCATGTACCGAGTGAGGAAGTTGTGTATCCTGGGAAGTGGTGACAAAGTGCTGTCAGGCAGGTGGACAAGCAGCTGTGGCACAAGTTCTCAGTGATGCTAGCAGATAGCAGAGGCTGGGCTGTGTTAGCACAGGAGTGCTGGTCAGAAGTAGATGTGTCCCCCTCTGTCCAGTCTTTCTGCTTCCTGCTCTGGTCACTGTTCTCAGGCTGAATGCTGAGAACCTGTAGAAGAAGAGTTACTAGAACGAATTCGGTGTGAAATCTGCTTCTCGCAGCTAGAGATGTGAGGTGCTTCAGGTGGTAAGTTTATCTGAAAAAGAGACAGAGAGGCCCCTTGGGCCTCAGCTGGAAGTCTTTGTATTGGGTGAAGGACAGGATACCAGTGTATTGAAAAGCAGCCTTGAGCACAACAGGATGAAAGGTTTGGAAGGTGAAGTCAGAAAATTTCAAGTTGGAAGTGAAACTTGAATTTCTTAACCACAAAGGTAACAAATGTCTGGAACAGATAGCTGAGGATGTGGTAAATTCTTTGGCACTTGGAGACAAAGTCAAGATACCCTGGATCTTGCACAAGGTACAAGGCTTGATTCAGAGATCRCAGGGTGAAACGCTATGGCATGTGTTATGCAAGAGGCCAGACCAGATGATCAATCTGGTCTGTTCTGGCCTTCAGAAATATGAATCAGTGTTGTAGCAAGGATACAGGAGAATTACCAGGAGACAAGAAATAGAATAATTAAATAACCACAGTATTTCCAAGAGTTTACATCAAAGAGTGGACTATTTTTTAAGCAGCAGTAGAGATTCAGAAAAATATCTTGGGGAGTGAGGAGGTAGCTTTGTTTTCCTGCTTGGAACCTTGCCCAGTGGCCGACTTTGACCCTAGAGATAAAGCTGGTCTTCATACTCGAGGTTCATGATCTCATTCATGGACTCCATTTATTGAAAAATTACTGGAGTTCCAAGGTGGGCTTATCCTAAAACATTACTGGCTTCCAAAATGCATTCATCAGTCTTCAGTGGTGCAGTAAGGCATGGTCTTGCACAGAACAGATTTGCCCAAATGGCTTATTAACAAAATCAGGATTATGGCCAAGCAGATGTCAGCATGACTGATTAGCTCAAAATAAACACAGTTGTGAGATAAGAAATAGCTGTGTTTTTGCTCCTTCTTCTTGTGGTTGCATACTCAATAGATGATGGGAAATGACATGTTAGGTATGAGCTGAAATGAGTCATCTAGTGCTACAACTCGTAGAAGGCAAAACAGAGGAATTCAGGAATTTTTGTTCTGTGGTATAATATAAGCAATGGCCCTCATCCAGGAGACTCTGCCATGGAGATGGATCCCCTCAAGGTGTGTAGCCTCTCTGTCTTAGTATTGTGCAGGTGCAGGGTTTTATTGGCAGCTGAAGCACTACTTTCATTTTCATTAGGCCACACGGATTAATGTTCTGATAGCTGGTAATATTAGACAAGAAGTAACTGTTGTTCTTTCAAGGGATGTAAATATTAATTGAGGCCAAATGAGGAATACAGGCGTTTTAAGATTTTTTTTTTAGTGCGAAGTAGTGAGAAGTAGAGGTCTGTATTGTCTTGCTTGGTCTGTGTTATCAGCATGCAAAATGCTAGGAGAGTAACCAACTGAATCCAGTGTTAGACATTATGGAATTGCATTAGATATGAATCAACCACATCCATTCATGTACGTTGAAAACTGATAATCAGCAAGTCCATTTGCTACACAGCTTCACAGAGAACTTGCAAGTTAGACTGAAGTCATGGAGATAAAAATGGCAACATAGCAGTTATTTATTCGCACTCTCTTTTGTGCAAAACATAATCGCTTGCTCAAATACAACAGATATTCCTAAATCTTTTAATGTAGCTAGTGAAAAAATGTGCTTGTATTACAAGGTACTCTGTTTTGGTAAATGTGTAAATCCATCATACCAATTTCTAGTCATTCAAAGGCTTGCATTCATGTTACCATTGTCTAAGTGAAATGTTTGGATTGTTTAAATTAATTTTCAGTGCTAATTTTTCATTTCAGTAACTTAAGAAAGAATTTAGCTAGCCAGATTATTGCTGAGCAAAATGATTTAGCCAGCTTAATAAAGATCTTCCTCTGTTCAGCCATTTAATTGTGAAAATGAAGCAGCTGGRGAGAGGGAAGAATTGCTTTATTGGAAATTCAACTATTCTTGCTGAATATTTCTCATGGTTGTTTTGTTTTGGTAGGCACACAGACCAACACAGCAAAGATCTGCACATAGTTTTCCTTGAAAACTTGCTCCTTTTTRGTATGGATTGCTTTCTAAAGGATTTAGTCAGCCTTCAAAAATGGTGCCTGGATCACTTTGGATCTTATTTCATTCATTTTTAGACTGCGGATGACTRTATTTATTTACACTACAGGAACATTATGAGAATAACAGTCTCCAAATGGAATAGATGAATGCTTCAGCAGCAGCCCTACTTTGATTCTTGTGATTAGTGGTGCTAGAGCATGTATTCGCCAGGAAAAGAAATGCGCAGAGTCGTAATTCCTCCTCCGGTCCTACCTTGGTCTCTTCCTATCTTTGTCCCTGTCTGTGTTCTCGCTCAGCTGAACTGACTGATCTCCTCTGAAATGAATGCAAAGATTTTGTGTATTTAATGCCTCTCTCTGTCCCATTATCTGCCCTTTTACTATGATTTGGCCTGCGCTTTCCCTCTCTGCTTTTGCTTGATAGAGAACGTTAAGATAAAAATTCACTAATTAGCATACTCCCACTTCTTCTGCCTGGGCCTTCTAAACATTTTCATCTCATGTTACTCAGAGGCATACTGGATATTACTCCCAGAAATACATGGGCATATTTTTCCATATTTACACATCCTTTTAAAAATGTGGCTATGAAAGTATTTCCACATATTGCTGCTCCCAAAGTCTCTGCCTGTTACGCTGAGGAAGCTCTGCTTTCTTACGAAGAATGTAAGCAGTCTTGAGGGGATGGGAAGCAAGGATTTAGTATGATTTAGATTGAAATTCATCTCACCCCTCTTTAGATACCAAACTGAAGTGTTTAATTTAGGAGATTTGTTGCTCTAAAATCCTATCTAATCAAGTAAGACTAACAGGCACATTCAGCAAATAATTCAGGTCTTAGCTGGACCTTCTACCCTCATTTTAAAAGGGTGAAGTGACTCGTAATTTGTAGCCAGGTCTTCAGCTGATGTAAACTGGTAGCATCCCTCTCAAGGTCAGTGGAACTATATCCACTTATTCCAGTTCAGACTCTGTCCTTCCAAACTTGTGAAAATGATTGATACTCCTCATATTAGCCTTCCCAGTCAGAACATTTTTGCGCTCTCTCTGCCGTTTTCCATGTTAGATATGTTATTTTATAGAAACCAAATGCCAAAATATACCCTTCATTCTGTGTCTCTGAACTAAAAAAAAAGGTCTGCAGTGACTGCCCTTGCCAAGACCAGATGTCATGCACCTGCTGGAAAGGGTTCAGGCAAAAAAAAAATTTGTGGGTAGGAGAGTCTTGTCTTGCCCATGGAGGGTGCTTTGAGAGTAGCAGGCTTCTAGCTCAGCCTTGAAGCTGTTCAGGATTTCACAGGGTGTTATCAGAGAGCAGGTAAGGCTCCCAAGATACAGGGCAGGAAAATGAAATGCCTCTGAAGAGAATTTGTTGCAACTTCACAACGAGCAGCAGTAATGGTTTTTGGTCTGGGCTTGCCTTGATAGTTCTGCRAGTGAAGGCCAATTTTCCTTTCAAGGCACTGTATATTTAGTTATTTAATCAAGCTAAATTATTCCTTCTCTCCTCACCCACTGTTAGATCATGGCACAAAATTAAGCACAGCCTTTCATTCTACCTCCTCTTGCCTCTCTATTTGACCTAGACTTTAGGGAGCCGTTAAGTTGTCTGAGATATTGATTTAATAAGGGTAGGAGAATTAAAAAGGACAAAGAGACACCTGAC
Source organism: Rhea americana (assembly GCF_003343005.1). Classification (NCBI taxonomy): domain Eukaryota; kingdom Metazoa; phylum Chordata; class Aves; order Rheiformes; family Rheidae; genus Rhea; species Rhea americana. Next base: position 3,643,895 of record NW_028186967.1, read on the forward strand.
TAATTGGCATTTCCAAGAGATTTTTGTAATCAGCCAATGGGGATTTTATAAGGTATGAAGTATTTGCTTTCACATAAATTTCTTTCACATTCTTTCTCTCATGTTTGCTTGGTAAACCTTCTGGAATAAAGATCACATCTGCCTCTCTGTAAGCTTTATACTTGGGAGGTAATTGAGTTGGCTCTTTGTTATGAAAGCATGTACTCATTTAATTGCACATATGTGTCTATGAACACACTATCCTTGCTTCTTTCCTAAATTTGATTTGGAATGAATCCCATGAAGGGCTATTTTCCAGCGTTAATGGATAAAAGATCTTTACCAAAGGGAAAAGTATTCAAACACTAAATTTAATGAAGTTTAGTTTGAAAGTTACTTCTTTGCAAGAATTCTCCTTGAAAATATACAGTTCTGAGAAAAATTCCTCTCTTCTCACAGTGTTTTAATAGCATGTATCTTCTAGAAGGTTTGAGATTTGTACCCAAGGTTTTTTTTTTTTTTTTTTTTAAATATGGCACGGTAACATGACAATTTAATGGCATTACAGTGAAACAGTCACATTATTGCAAAAGTTACTTGTTCTGTCCTGCTCTGCTGTACTGAGCAGTAATACAGAACTTGGGAAGGCAAGATCCTTATGGCGGGATGAAAATAAACACGATGGCAATCTTTATTCCATTTCTTGGCTTAAGATGCTGACAGAAGACAGTGATGCAAACAAGTATTCATCTTCAGATATATCAAGTGTTAGTGTCAGGGACAGCAGAGCAAAGTGCTAGGAGGGAGGTGATATGAAGGCCTGGAGATCTGTCCCTTAGGCTAAGAAGTCACATTACTCAAGCCATTTTAGGCAGAAGAGATTAGGTAAACTATACTAAAAGTAGTGCTGTGGGTCAGTTTGATAGATGACTATTCTGTAGGCTTTTTCTTGTTTTCCATTAGTTTGAATTTTATTGTATGGCAAAGCTCAACAACTTCTTATTATGAGCTGATGTGATATTTTAATTTCATTTCTACTTAGCTGTTGTTTAATACTAACTCAGATAAAATTGTCAATAGCTGAGTTCCGTTTGAACGAGGCCATCAAGACTGGGGTCAGCTGAATGCTGCGTATTTGTGCCAAAGGATGTCACCCACATGACAGCTTTCTCTGAACTTAGGAGAGGAGAGACAGGAGCAGAGGAGATATTGTCTCTTAGTTTAGCCGACCGATCTGCCACAGGGATGGGCTCCCATGAGCCAGTGACTAAATTGTGCTGCTTTGTGCCAAGTGATGTTCCTGCGGGGTACAAGAGAAAAAGTCCTCTTTTATTCACTGATTCCATGTTCATATTCTGGCTATGAAAAAGTACATTGCCCCTTTTCTGTGTTCTGGAGAGTCCCCAGATGTTTGGGTCTTGGATTTTGGTCTATCCTGGTAGCAAGGCAAGAGCTGGCTATAAAAGCAGCATGTGCTTTCAGATATCAGTATTTTCCAACCTAACTTCTTACTCTGGATTCATAGGGTGATTAAAACAGTATACCTGATGCCTAGCTGAGTACCTAGGGTTAGGTAGGGGGATATGAAAACAAGACTCTCCACTGGATGCTCTCTCTACTACTGTGTTTTTTGGTATAATAAAGCTCCATCAGAATCTGATTCCATAGCACAAAGAGACAGTTGTAAAATACTCATCAAAATTCTGATTCTGATTCAGTTCTGACTGACTGAATTTACTTGGGCATCTGTTTGCTCTTTATACTGGGGCAGATACTCAAATAGTGGTAGACAGGGTGTTGTACAACACACCACTTGTGGTGTCATTAACTCAAAGGTTAATCTCATTAAGAGCAGCAGATTTCCATGCCTGCTCTGTTCTGGGTCACTGATAAACAGCCTGCCAACTGGAATCTGTTGATTAAAGAATTAGAAACTGACATTTTTTTGAAGAGATGAGAATCAACTTTTTTTTCTGGTCTGCTCTGAGCAAAACCAGAATTTTAAATAGAGGTTAGGCCAGAAGGAGAAAAACATTCTTCAAGGTTTGGTAGATGTTTGTCTCATTCAAGATAATGCAGCCTGTGGCATTCAGAGCTAGTTTAAATTAAAACTTTTATGCCATCCCAGAATACCGACTTGAGGCCTAGTTCTATATCCATGCTCTTAAAATGGCTGCTGCTTAGGTGAGTGATTTCTTTTTCTAGGTTTCTCCAGGTGGACCCTATCAATGTTTTACTTTATAACTTTCAGTTTTGCCAGAGAATTGAGATTTCTGCAATATTTCAGTACCTCTGCAGTGCTTACTGTCTATGAAAGTGTTTTAATTTTTTTCCCCCATCAATAAGCCCAAATCTGCAATTTTAGACAAAATGGATATCCTGAAGTGCACAGGTGCTCTGAGTTCTGTCATAAAGTTGCTATTTTCTGATGAAATATTTGCTATGAGCATGCTTTTATTTTCATTTTCTGTTACTTTCTTGATACAGGTAAAAATTAAGTGGTATTGGCCAGCTGGTCTGTACACCAGACGGGCACAATGTTGGCCTTGAATCAGAGGAGGAGCCTATCTGGAGACCATCATCAAGGCAGAGGAGAAATCAGGACCCTGGTTTTTGGCTGGGCAACTTTGTGGTGACGTAGCTACAGGAGAGCTGCAGGAGGAATAGCGCCCTCCAGAATCCTGCTCAAAACTCCCAGCATTGGGTCTTCTCTTTCATCTGGACTGGGCTTCATAAGCACAATAAAGTACCAAATACTCAAATGGCTACAACTTTGCTTCATCAAAGCAGTCATCAAAAAGCAAGATTTGTTCCTCCCATCTGCAGAAGCACAGCAGAGCTAAGACAAACCCAACTGTTGCTGCCAGCTTAATTGCAAAAAGACTATCAGGCCTGCAGGTTCTTCGCACCAAAAACTTTTAATCTAGAGATTTTTGAAATTGGTCCGGATTCTTAGGGAGTGCAAATTTGCATTGCATCACCGACTTTGACAGGGTGACACTAATTTACACCAGTAAAATCTTACTCTTATTGGTGTACTGTCAGAAACAACACAGAAATACAGTTAGGAATGACAATTTCAGAACAGCACAATGTAATGGAGGATCTGGCTATCTGCAAATCAGTGCACACCTTGTAATTTATGCAGTGCGAAGCCCAGCAATAGTGCCGAGGAGCCAAGAACTTCCTGATAACCGCACCTCCTGGAACTGTGCAGTGCTGCAGCTAATAAATCTTAGAGATGGCACATGGCTAGGCTGGGAAAAAAGGAAATCAGCCACTTGGGCAGCTGAACAGCCATCTCAGCTGTGCTGATTCACCCAGAGTAATGCACTCCAAGGGGTTTTCACCACCTAAACAGATGTTCCTGTAGCACAGGATGCTTTCCATTTTTATATGGTTCATTCTGGATTTGTGTGTTGTAGATCAGATCTTCAGCTGCTGTAACCAGACCTGTCTAGTCAAATGCTGTCAGGGCAAGACTCATGCTCTCAGGCCCCATCTCCCACTTCGGTCTGTGGTGCAGGCATCACTCCTGCTGTAGGCCACGCCAGCTGCGTGGCATTCCCAGAGCTGGAAAGAAGCCACAATGATGTGCTGCATGTGGCACTGTGTCTGCAGACAGGCTTTGCTGGAAGGCATCTTTCTCCAGCAGTGGGAACCTCACTCCCACAAGTCCCCATGACTGGGAGGGTGGGATCACCCAGTGGTCTTTAGGCAAGGTCGAGGCTGTGTGCAAGTCAGAGCAGCTTCGCTGAGTTCAATGGTGCTATGCCACGTTGTTCCACTGGAGGGTCTGAATAGAGAGAAATTATGCCTTTACATTGTATCTGTATAGACACTGCTCTCTAACCATATGCAGGTGTCATTATTTTGGCTCTGCGACATTCAAGTTGACTGTGCACAGACAATCTTCCATCCTGCTCAGCTCTGCAAAGAAGATGCAGCTATTTTTTCTTCCTTTAGAGCAACTGGGGGGCTGTGACTTGGTGGCATGCTGAAGCAGAAGAGGATGATAAAGGAGGAAGGCAGTCCCTTGGCAAATGTGTAAGTCTCCAGCAATAATAAAGGCAACAAAACTTGGCTAGCTAGTTTTGCTATGACATATTACATTTTCTGTGGTCTGCAACTTTCACATTTTCACATCTCAGGAAAATACTTCTGGATTTCAAAGTTCTAAGGACAGTTTGAAATTTGCCCTTCCAAGATCCTAATCTGGGAAGTTATTGAGAGGTGGAGGGGACAGAAGAGGATCACACAATTTAATTATTAAAGGCAAGTATGTGGCCATACAATGCCAAGTGCACTGAAGTGTTAATCCCTGTGTGAGGCTACTGCAGTGCAATACAATAAATGCACAATAATAATGACACAATAACAACTCCAGGTTTCTGTCAGCTTAGGAGCCGTGCCTTTTTGGTCAATAATGTTACAGTCTCTTCTTGCTTTGGACTGCACTGCTTCTTGTATGTGATGGAGCTCTTGTCCATTAGGATCTGATTTTCAGCCAGATCCAGCTCATCCCTATGCAGAATGGTGGGGACAAATACAAGCTTGAATATGAGAAAAACCCAAGCCTCGGGTGCAAATTCTGTTGATGTTGATGTACTATTCTTTTCCTTATCCAAATATACAAGAAAGTGTTTGTATCTGCAAAACAAAATGGAATTCTATTTGCTTAAATATGAAAGAGAGCTGAAGGGTAAATTGAGGACCTATTCCTGAGATTCAATATCAAGATGAAGAAGTATATGCTGTGTCCACAAGAATACACAAGAAAGGCAGAAGTCTACATAGAAGAGAAGCTATTAATAGTTAATATTTCATAATGGCTATCATACAGTATGATAAAAGATACTATGATTTACCCTATTTTAGCTGTGGGGGCTAAAAGGCCTAAAAGAATGAGTGGTATCATAGCTACCAGCACAGTGGCTGCTGGTGGATGCTGAACCAGGTAAGAACCTGGTTGCCACCACAGCCCTAAATGCAAGTGTTCGAAGTGTCCTGTCCAGCTGCCAGTCTGGACCTGAGGAGTGCTAGGCCCACATGACATCTGCTGTGGCGTCAGGGCTGTGGCTAAAGAGATCAAGGGCGCTTCTTACTGTAAAATCTGGATTACACCATTGAATTGGCACCTTTGTGTCTGCTTTGGTTAACCCATAGCAAGAGGAATCGTGGCAGGACTTCCTTGCACACGGTGTCAGTGGGATGTCTCCTGAATAGCTTATTGTAACAGACAGCATGGGATGTCTCTCTGTTTAGGATATAGGAGCCCAGCTTGTGACCACCCCAGGTAAGTAACTTGTCTAAATTGTCTTAAATTTATATGCTGTGATACCTAAGGTACACAGTAGTGTTTACTGGAATAAGGCACAACACTGAGAACACTAGCAACGTGTTATGTTACTATCCATCCACAAAAGTCAGATTAATTCCGCCTCTCCGTGCTTTCCTGGAATTTTTCCCTAGCAAGGTTCTGGAGAGACTTGGCCAAAATCTCAGGGCTTTTACTCTGGAACAGTTTTATGTGATTTTTTTCCCCCTGCTTTAAGCTCAGCTTGATTAGCTACCTCTCAGGTTTTTTAGTTTCAGTGAACCCCAAAACTCAAAGGGAAACTTGACCACAACTGCAAGATTTTCATCTGATTTATATTGAAAGCCATGAAAAGCCATTAATCATACAAGATTTGCTGAAATGTCCATGAACTCAGCACTATTGAACCAGAACAGAGTTCCTAGTGAGAATCACACTCAGGTAAGTTTTCTCTTGTTGCTGTTTTTATGGAATTAATTTTGCACCAGCATCCATTTCTCATGAGATTTTTGATTTTTTTTCTGCTCAGCCCTAAAGCATGTAGCCATCTCCTACAGAAAATGGGAGTTTTTCCTACTGCAAAGTGATAGCAGTTGCAGAAGGGTAACACTTGATGGTATGTATGTGGCTTATGAAATGAACAGTGAAAATAACAGTGTATGTGAGTTCCCATGAGTCTCAGCTGACATATTGATGTGGTTGTTGGCCTTATAAAATGTTTGGTTACGGTGTGAAGGAACACCCAAAAAGCTGGAGCAAAATTAATCTTTACAAAATGCATTTTTTTTTCCTGTGCTAGTTCTTGTAGCCTCTGTTTGGTTTAAATAAAAATATAAAACTTAGTTGGAGCAGAAGGTCAAAATCAATATAATTCACTTCAGAATTTTTTAAAAGTGAATATTCTGGAGCCCCGAAGTCTCCCTGTTATTAGCAGAAGGTAAGAAATGTCTTTTTTCAGTGCGCAGTAGAAATTYTCTTTTGGGTTAAAATAAGAGAGCTAAAGCTCCTTAAAAGTTATTTTTAGCACTAGACAGCATTTTTCTTACATAATTATGTCCCCAACCTATGTAATACTGACAGGTTTTGACACTTAGGAAGTTATACAGTAAAGCCATTGACCATCTTCCTATAGAAAGGGGAAAAATGAGACAATTATAGTCATAAATTCAGATATTTTGAAAGCTGGGTTGCTTTATGGTGATCCTCTAATCTGACCTTTCATATGACACACTTCTACATGTGTCACTGCAGAGCCTCAGGATTTCTTCTCTCCATGACAGCAGACAGCTTTTTAGCCTTTCCTTGAAGGCTGCATGGGATACAGAATTCATTTCATCCTATTCGATTGTTATGCCCTTCACAGTTTAAAGGGGGGAAAAAAAATGCACGTCGTGTTTCTGCTTGGAGCTTGCCCAGCTTTGACCTCTGCCTAGTGGCTTGCATTAGGTCTTTTACATTAGCAATCTCTTCCTCGTAGCTATCCGAGTTACCCTATCATCTAGGTATCTGTGAGCTGTGATCATGTTACTTCTTAAGCTTCTCTGGAATAAATCAGATTAGACTTCTTTAGTCTCAGTCTGATTTCTAGACCACAGGTCATTCTTGTAGCTCTTTGCTGAACCCATTCCAAATTTTGAATATACTTTCTAAAGTTTGGATGCCAGAACTGCATGCAGTTTTTCACTAATATTCTCGCCAGAGTTATGTACAGACTCTTTCAAATTCCCCCGCTTATTTATCTAAGGATCAGAATTGCTTTGGGGAGTCGCGTTCAACTGATTAGATAATGTGACCGTGACGTTTTTTCAAAGTTAATTATTTCTGAGTTGCTGTTTCATATCTTTAAGGGTGACATAAAGCCTTTGTTGTAGATGTATGAACTTCCATTTGTTCTGAAAATGCATGTGATTCAAATGACAACGAATTAATCCTTATAGCAGAATGTGCCCTGCATCACTTTTATCATTCTGTATCCCCTTTGTGCTGTCTAAAACTTTTACCACGGTGATTTTGTTTCTGTCGACATTGTTGGTATAGCTGTCGCTGACAGCAATAGCTGGGGCCAAGATGGAACACCTCTCCGGATGGTAGTTATTGTGTTAAAATGACTTTTAGAAATCCATTCATTAGCCAGCTTTTAAGCCCTTTAGCACTAATGGATTGTTACGTGGGAGTGAGCTAAACACCTTAAAAGGTCTAAATATTTTTCCTTTATGCAGCTACTTCTATCAGCCAAGCTGGCAATCCTCACCAGGACTGTAATCAAGTCCTGCAGGTTTACAAATGTTGTTATTAATGGCTGCTGTTTAACATCATCTCTAATTGCCAGTGAAATAGTAATCATTAAGTGAAGCTCTGAATATATCATTCTGCTTCCTTCTGCATCTGAAATGGAAAGGTTTGTCAAGTAGTTCTCTATTTCCCACATTATGATTGATAATTTTATTACTCCTGTTTGGTATTGGACCCATCCCACACAATGCCGAGTGAATCAAGATCTACCTTTTCACTTGGGAATGGTGTTTTTCCGTAACTTTTTGAGAGCATGTATCTATTTCCATAGTATTACCAGCAGAAAGACTTCCTACGTTGGTAGGGGAATTGTAGGAGAGCTGAAAATCAGAGCTACTCTAGAGATGCCTGATGTCAACTTCTCAACCTCCCCAAACCCTGACAGGAGGGACCCTGTGTGGGGGCCTRCGTGAGCAGTGAGGGGAAGGGGCATGTTTACGTGTCGGTTTGTGTGGTGACACTGCGCCGTCTGCAACTGTGCCCTCCGTCGGGTTTCCTTTCAGAGCGAAGCCCCCAAAAGAGACAACTCCCCCAGATCTGGCTCAGGGCTTTGGTCTTCCTCCCACTCCTGCTGGAAGTGTGAGATCTGATGGGTCTGCCAGTGGTTAGGAGACTTCCCTGGGAAGTGCATCCCCTGGTTAAAATCCTTGTTTTGATTTGGAGTAGTTCCCCGACCACCGAGCTACACAGGCCGTTTCGCTTTTGTCCGGCGAGTACTTAATTGAAATCAGCTTCGAATCAGTCAGAGCAAGAACTTGAATCCAGAGCTCCCTTTTGTCTCCAGGGAGCTTCCTAACCACCGGGCTGCGTACTCTCATACTCCGTAGCTCAGTTCATGTGTAATTATTTATATGGAGTGGAGAGGCTCCAAGGAGATGGGGGCAGAGGGTGAGAGAGAGTTAACTGAAGGGGTGTGGGGGGGAAGAATGGGCTTTCCGTGGCCGTCTGGTGAGGGGAGTCCGAGTTCCTCTCCCTCTTCTGTCCGACAGTGCTGGGGAGTCGGGAGCCAGACCCTGCCGCTCCCCTTCGAAGGGGAATGACCGAGGCACTAACGTGTTTGCCATTTGGATCTCCATTTCTCTTTTCCTTTCTGGATCTTGTGTGTGAAGGTCTTGGAAGCATTGTGGTTTTGTTCTGATGCATAATGAGAACAGATTTGAAAACCTCCATTTTCCCCCCCCCTTTCGAATTGGGAAATAGGATTCTTGTCCCGTGGCCAGCCCGGCGTATCACATCTGAGAAGCAGAACCTGCAGCAGAAGGATTGATTGAGTCGAACCTGACAAAACCTGATTGTGCATTCCTTTTCCGTTAGTCAGCAGGCTCCTCTCTTTAATAGATCAAGACTTTTTGGACTAGTTGTTCGTTCTTAAGCTGAGATATATCCTTTCATTTGTACCCTTCAGGCATGCTGTGGAAGTAAGGTTCCTATTAGCGCAATACGGTCCACTCCTCCCACCCCCCACCTACACGTTCCCTGTTTTGTGCCAATTCATGTGCAGAAGGACAGAGCGGAATATGCTGGGGATGGTTGTTTCGCGTAACGCAAAGCCAGTCTCGTTCCTTTGTATCGCCATTTGTGCACTGCACCACCCCGGTGGTTCAGATGCTGAGAAAACCATGCTTCCTGTGAAAGGTGCTAGTTTTATGAAACTCTGCAGTGTGCTAGATGCTCTCTAGTGTGTAGCTGTTGCAAGAGGAGACAGAAAATGTGGAAGAGAAACAGTTTAAAGGCACCATAACCTTTGCATCAGCGGCTGAGTGTTCAGAGCACGCAAGCCAGGCCAGACCCRTGGCTGGTATGCAGAGTGCTGTTCCTCTGACTTGTGCCAGGGCAGCCCAAAGCAAGGCACAAGCCCACAGCACTTAAGGTGCTGATCAGCGAGGACCAACATTACACCATTTTTACATCGTGGTTGGAGCTCTCAGTGCAGTAGAGCTGGATTAACTCAGTGGAGAACGATGGCGTATCACTGGGATCTTGAAATGACACTTCTTGTGTGGCTTTCAAGGCAAGCCAAACATCCCCTCACAGTTTTCACTGGCTTTTGGGACTTTTCATCCCAGGTTRCACTTAAAGGCTTTACACTGCAACCATAAAGGCTGCAAAAGCTTTCACTTCCCTCTCTAGGTTTTGAAGAATAACAGCAAAGGTTTTCCATGCTGAGAACACTCTTCTACCTTGGCTATTGCAAAGAATAGAAGTGCTGGGCTGGAATAATTTGTCATAACCAAGACACGGACATAAGCAAATATCTGCAATAGGTGATGCAACAGATCTTTTCAGTTTGATTTTGTCTATGTTTTTTTCTTTATTCCTTCCCCAGGATCCTCCTACTATTCCCAACAGGTATGCTGCCTGCTTATCCCTGTTCTACTCAATTAGCTTGTACCAGTATATTTATCATGAGTTGCTGGTATTATCTTTTGAACACAGTTGGTTTTTTTTTAACTGTATCAAGATTATATATTTTCTCACAGAAATAGTCTTTCTCATGTGGCTGATAAGGAATATAGTAATAAAATTGCTAAGTCAGATGTGGCCAGTGGAGTTAAATGGACTTTTTGAAGCTTCAGTGAAGAGCTGTGTTTATAAGGAAAAGCTATAAGAAAACATTTCATAAGTGCAGGACCATTTCTACTCATTGAAAGAACTTGGTGGAGTTTTCAGTTTGCACTGGGTAAAGATCTCCAGCCACCAAAGAGAGTGCACAGTAGCACAGAGCAGCGAAGTGGTTGCAGATGACCTAGAGAGTTAATCTGGGGAGTCTGTTCGTTCTTAATAGTTATAGCAGGGGAAAGGGTGAATCTGACATTGCCTTCAAACAAATGCTGGTTTAATGCTCTGCACACAGTAGGTGGTGCGTATGAYCTTCCGTGACACAGGAAATGTTACTGTGGAATCTGTCTTGTCTGGTTCTATCTCGTATCCCAAGACGTAAAGGACAGATACCAGCAACTGCTTGGAGACATAGTTATATTAGCAGTGACCTGGAAGATCTGATTTGTGACAAGGTACCATTATTCTAAGTGTCTCTGTTAACCTTCAGAATAGCGAGTAAATTATGATACCTCTGTTAAGCAATGCCTGGAAATGGACCCAAACTCAACAACTCAAACCTAGAACCTGAGGATTTGGTTCCAGGGGTTTACCTTGATCTATTACAGAGAAAGAAGCAAATGAGAAATTCAGTTCTGTGCTGAAGGCGTCCCATAGCCTGGTTAGTAGAAAACTTCAGCGCATAAATTAAAGCTTAGCTCAAGCCTCAGGTTAGTTATGCTATTGAACTTTAGTGCTTATACGTGCTTTTTACATTTCAAATGATGTCATCCTCAATGTTCATGAAACTATGAAAGTGCTGAGTTGAAAATATTCACATTAATAAGGAAACACTGAGATTGTGCCAGTGTCAACCAGTTTTATTAAGCTAAGAAGTTCTTTGGCACTGCTGAAGTAGGGAAGATCATACCCAATTTATCTTTTGTGGTTAGTCATTTGATTCTCAGCTCTTGATTCATGTCTTTATCTTGGACTGAAAATACCAACTTCCTTATCAACCAGCTAAGAAAAATGTTTTTTTTTTAAAAAGGTTTGACCATATTTTCATGCTAATCAGGCATGGGCCAACTCATTGACCAGGAATGTATCTTAGTAGCATCCAATGTCTTACTGATTCTTTACTATACTGCATCTGACTGGATGCAGTGTCTCTAACTCTGGTCTGATTTTAATAGCAAGATTTATTTTTTTGGATGCCCTGCATAGATTAGTACAGCATTATAGTTGTACAGTTGCTGTTTTGTACCAACAGGTGTCTAGTTAAGACTGAGTGCTCACAACTCTTCATGTTCCTGTATCATGCTACTGGAGGATCTTGAATGCTTGGCAAATACAAAGGTTTCTTTCCTTTGGTGTTGTCTTCAGGTGCTGAGCTGATGGAAATGTAACTCTCCCATATGTCTTTGGACTTTCCGTGTCCAAATCCTGAGATGTGGAGCATGACAGAAAGAAATGATTTTGTCAGTGCTCTAGTCATTGCTCAGTAGCTCTGTGTAAAATAAGAAAAAATTAGATGAATGAAATCACTATTGTTCATCTAATTGTTGATGATAATTAAAATGATTCCATTTGAATTGAGGAAAAAGCAATCTTACCACGGTAGTGGGAGAAGTCTATTTATTAATGCTGCTAAAGAGCAGCTGCAGTTTCTGGGTGATAAGCAACTCACTGCTCTTTGTCACGGTTCCCTTTTGGTTGCGCCCCGATCGTTTCCCCCATGTCTTTTTCAGTGGTCAGAAAGCTCTGCAGTAAGATACAGTAGGAAGATATTATTATTGTTATTTCATAATGTAGCTATTTTCATGCATGACTCTGGGGCAGATTGAAGCTCTCTGAGGTTTTCCTGTTCTGTGTTTTGAAGGTGGTGCACTCCCTAACACAGCATATTCTGCATATCTCAGCCAGAAAAAAATGAACGAGAAATGAAGGATATCAGTTTTATCTACCAAAGCTGACTGGACAGCCATATAAAGCAAGTCTCATTAACTGCCATTTGGACATGTCTGGAAAGCCACTTTGACAAAAAGGCCCCCAAAGTCTTGCTTAAACCTCATGGTTTTGTCTTTTTTTTTCCTCCCAGAGGTATTCATCATTTGTCTGAAGACGCTTGAAAACATTGTGGTTTTGGACTTTCTTTATGCTTAATCCATCTTAAAGTCCCTCAGCCTTCTAGAAAACCAGTCTGCTGTTCCAGTTTTACACTAGTGCAATTCCTCTGAAAGGAATAGCAGCATGAAAGCAGGGTAAGCGATCACTCATTCCCAGAACAAATACAGCTTTCAGTAGGATGCAAATAGAAGTAGGAGGGTCCTCAGTACAGCTGGACTTTGCATCTTTGATGCATCTTTGCACAGGAAATCCCTAGGCAAATAAACTGTGTAACAAAAGAGAGAGAAAAGGGTATAATTTTTCGTTATTATGACTTTTAAGCAGAGTTTAGTTTGGAAAGTCAGGTAGGCTGGTATTTTGGGGAGAACAAAAAAGTGGTTTGGGTGAAGTGAGACTTGCCACAATTACAGTGGGAAACATTTGGGGTTGGGTTCAGCTGTTATGTAGATGGATGCAAATACAGACCAAGTCTGCTGATTACAGTAGGATCATGCCAGATGTGCATCAGTCTCTGTGAGTGTGCAATTGCATGTACAGTCTTTTTATTCCTGTCCATGGCAAGCTGCTTCTTCTCTTTTTTCAGCCTTCTCTGTCTAACGTTTGTGATGGACTGTTGTCTGCTCCTTGTAATTGGGAGGGCGTTACAAGCCACGAATGCCTTTGTTGCGGTAAGCCGCTTCCCCTTCTGTCTCTCGTGTCCTTACTTTGTAAGAGCAGAATAAGCTCTGTTTGGCATCTGAAAATAGGGAAACCTCAAGTTTTCTGCATCTGTCCAGCTGAGCATCTGCAAGKTCTACTATGGCGGATGCAATTAACCTGGCACCAGAAACATTATCTCCGTTCCCAGGATGCCCTCGGATGGAATCGGATGTCAAATCACCATACGTTGCGCAGGCGGACTGCTGCAGCTTGCCACAAGCTTGTAGTTTGTCTACTGCCTTTAAAAATAAAAAGCTAGTATTTCTCTTCATGAAACTTATTGCGCAGCTCATAATACAAGGGGCAGATATCCTTGGCCTACAACCTTTTAATACTCCAATTTAAGGTGCATTTTGCTTGAAGCAATTGCAGATTGCCTTCTACAGCTTTTAGCAATGCAAATCTTACTCAGATAGGGCCTGTTTTTGTGACCAAACTCATTCAAATTACTCAGGTCCTTTAGTTCCTACGAGGAGGGACATGTGTGGCCCCTTAAAAGGTCATATAGGCATGGTACTTGAATGTAACTRCAGGACAAATTACAACTCACTGGAATGCCTTCAGCCAGCCGGCGAGTGCTGCATGGGCCACCTCCGCAAGGTGCTGAGCGAGCAACTCCTGCCACAGACCAGTGGGAAGAGGAAGCTCAGCGTCCTGTGGAAAATGCTTGATGTATTGCAGTTTCAGACTGCACATTGGCTACCCAAATTATGAGGAACAAAGCTCCTGCTTTTTTGAATTGCAAGTCCTTGAACCTCTACCAGTGAAGATGCTAGCCCTACATCATGGTTGGGAGCCTTGCTTTTCTTACTGCCTTCTGCAGACCTTTTAGCAGGTCAGGACTGCCCGTGTGGTCCGTGGATCATAAACTGAATGCTTTTGTGGTAAACTARTATTTCAGCTTCCAAAGAAACAAAGGATTGGGTGGAATTTGTCTTCATGCTGAAGACTGGTCAAGACTTAAGGTTCARGTGAGATTTAAGTGAAACCTAGGTGTGATGTTGGTTCTTGGTAGGGTTTTTATCCTAGTTCCCTGGTTTGAGGAAGGATTACATGAGTAAGAAAGTAATGGTGACATGAATGGAAGAATTTTACCTGCTAGAGTTAACTGTGTGACCATACTTGAGTTTCTCCTTTCCAGCTCATCCATCTTGAGTGCCCCATTAGGCCAGGCATGGGTTGTCCCCTCACACTCCTCGTGGAGCCTGTGCAGGCCCTGAGGCTCACACTCTCAGCCTAAGGACTGAATGAGCTGAATCACATGTTGATCTTTCCTAGCAGAGCAGGGGAGAGTACATCCATTGGTGCTGGGCACACACAGGAAGAGCTGTGGGAAGGCATGGAAGGACCTCTAGCATCTGAATGGCATTTGCCTGCACACACACTGTAACAAGGTTGTGCTATAGACTGAAGAGTTGTCACTAAATGAGTTTTACCCTGGACCAGTCAGATATAGCTAAAACACCAGAGCTTATAATGGAAAGGTTTTAACATAGTGGCAGCACTTAATTTAATGGCAYATGCTAATTGTTAGCATATTAATTTTATAAGACAAGATATTAGTGATGCTCTAAAAAAAGAAGGGTAAGTAGGAACCTAGTGCAGCAAGATTTACTCCACAGAATGGATGCTTACTTTTTCATTGCACCATCTGAATTCTCTAAAATAAGCAGAAAAAAACAATCTAAAGCAGATGCATGGAACAACAATCAGTTTCATCTCTGGTTTTAATCTTTTAAACCACAGCATTTGGCACTCAGAGCTCAAAGGAACTGCAGGCTGTATCAGGAGCTTGGTGGAAGCAGATTTGTGGCTCTGTAACAGGGAGAGATGAAACAGTTCTGTTCAAATCACCAAATTATAATAAAATATGCGAGTGTTGGAATCTGGAGACAAATGAACATCCAGAGTTCCAGCCTGTGAAATGTTACCAGATACAGCTTGGGGACTACAGAATTAAACAGTAAATGCCCACCTCAAGTACTGCTTCTTAAGTGGTGAAACAGTGAACTCCTGAGTTTTGTTGGCACTTGCTATCCTGTGTGCCACAAAAAGGGAAATGTAAAGTGAATCAGTGTTATGTGAAAACAGCGCTTATGAATGAAGAATAGTATGATTCAATTTTTACTTCTCTTTGTGACTTTTGGGAGGGTCTCCTTCTTCTTAGCAGGGCAGCAGATACAAGAAACCCTCATGAAAGCCCGATTTCCCGTTTCCCTGCCCGCTGTGTGTCAATGTTTAACCTCAGAGACTTTACATCACTTTGTGTGACTGCCCACGGGTGCTGATCCCGTGAGGCTGAAGTCATTCTTCAAACAGCAGCTGATTTTTAAGGACTTGATAGAGGGGGACAGAGAATCAGATCACCCGACACTGGGCAGGACAGCTGAAGCCCACACAGATGTGTCTTTCAGACAAGGAGGCTAATGCTGGAAATTCCTTGGGGACCAGCATCGTGACACGGTGTTATGCTATTACGGACACATTTTCAAGGCAGTAGCTGTGGTGGGGGCCTCTTGCCAGCCTGCTTAAGACAAGTAGTATTAAGTAGTGGTACTTACCTTAGTATGTTTGCATAGGATTGCCAGGACAGTGTCTCTCTCTAAAAGTGGAGATACCCAAAAAAGATGTTGGAGGAATGTTCCCCAAACTGCAAATTCAGCAGAATCTCCCCCCCCCCCTTTTTTTTAAATGCAGTCCAAAGTGATAATCTTAGTCCTGGAGCTTGTGAGCCATTTTAATAACCTTTCCCTCAAACATTAACTCATCCTTGCTGCCAGGGTGACTTGCAGAAGGGCCATGGTACCCCGCTGCTCAGTGTGCAGGTGACCGCTTCTCTGTGCCAGTGGGCAGGCGGCGGGGGCATCCAGACAGCAGGCTGAACCCGCAGCTGCTGCCTTTGGCAGAGGGCTCTGCACAGATTTCGGGTTACTTTACCTCTCTGTCCCTCACTTCATGTCACTAATGCAAAGCATCCTGGAGACAGGGAGAGATCAGAAAGCGAGAAACGCTGCCGTGGCTGCAGGAGCACGGGGTGGCTGCAGCTGGTGGCGAGGTACCAGAGAGCACAGCAAGGAATGGAGAGGTGTGCATTAGGGCACAGCCTAACCCTTACTTAGCAAGCGTGCTTCCTCTCAGTTTGCTGACTGCCTTGTGTTTCTGCTTCTTTCTTTGCTTTTTTCTCTTTTTGAGTGATGTGTCTTTAAGTGCCTCTATAAGTAGACAGCAAAAAAAAAAAAATCTGAAAGCATCTATATGGCATGGTGCCTTATTAACCACTGCTCTCCTGTAGTAAAGACATCTACCTTGTCACGTTCCTTGAAGGGTCATAGCCTGATCCTGATTGTGGTCTACGGATCTTTTTTCCCTGGATTTAAAGCTCTGGACTATGAGATCACAGCGCAGCCTGGTATTTCTTATCCTTTCCAAACGTCAAGACTGACTCCCTGCTTCTTTAGCGAATGACATGTGTTTAATTCATTTGTGTTCACAGTCTCCCATTCTGGTCCCCAGTCCTTTCTGAAACAGCTCCACTCCTCCTCTCCCTTCTCCACTGCTTACGTGTAGTTTCAGCATGCTTTAGCCTATTTCTGTATAAAAAACGCTCGCAAAACACAGCACCAGAAATTATGAAACCACTTAAGCCTTCAGACAAAAAAAATCTGAAACTGTTTATATTCACAAATGGTACCTATTTAAACAGTTTTGGAACTATTGCTTCCTCTGGTAGCAAGTTTAATAAAAAAATTGAATTTAATTCCAAAAGGATAAATATGACAGCAGATATTTACAGAAGAATTGGAATGTTTTTATGAAAAGAGCATTTTCTCCACTGCCTTCCAAATGGGATCTAAACAAGCGGACTTACAAAAGATTAAAACACCATCTATCAGTCCAGCACAGAAAAAAATATAACCCCAAGCATTCTTGTAATAACAGCACATTACTGACAGAGCAGAGACTGCAGTGCCATTTTTCTGCCCCATAATTCTGTCCTATCGTATTAAACTTCTTTGCAGCACAAAGAGACTCTGTTATATGAAATAGGTGAATAATTTCTTTATAATTTTTTTTAACATGTGAATTGAGAAAATGCATGTGCTTTGCTTGTAGAAAAAAAAGCGCGTAGCCCTTGGGAAACAGTGGGAGTGTGGAGTGATGGGGCAAGTTTTCCAGCGCAGGGCTTGCACGCTACAGCCTTGCCCACCGGGCAGGGAGAGAGCAGAGCAGAGCGGTGCCACTGCGCTCTCCCTTTGAAACAGGAGAAAATAACTACTCGGGGGCCAGGCAGGAGACGAGCAGGCGGAGGGGGGATGTTTGCATATTCTGACGGACACGCTGACAGGCTTGTCAAGTGATAGGAGCCCTGTGCTGAGTCCCGCTGAGGTATTTCAGCAATGCAGGGCTACTGTCTTCTGAGGCTGTGTGAATTCATTTATCCCCTTCTTCGGAAACCACGAACGCAGCTAGAGCAGAGGCTGTCTTGCCGGTTATATAAGATAGGAAGGAGAGAAAAAGTCGCCGCCACTTCCAAACCGCTGGGCTGCAAAAGYGGTTCCTGCCTCTCCACGGCTGCGGCAGGCTGGTGGTTTTCTCCCAGCTTCTCGAAAGCAAGAAGGCTGGCCAGGGTGGTGGGTGCCCCCYGCTCCCTGCTGGGGAGGGGGGCGGCTCAGGCACGCGCTGCCCGGCTCCGGAGCCCTGCCTGCCCTCCTGCGATTGCCAGCGTCCTGCCCGGCAAACCAAGCCGGCGCRGAGGCGTCGTGGGGGGATATGAGGAGTGCCAGGGAAGGGTCAGCGTCCCGCTGCCCCGGGCACTTCGCAGATACCGACCAGGAGGTCTGCGTCCGGGGCTCTGCTGGCCACCTGCTCTAAACGTAGCCGCAGATGTATGCAAATGTAGCCTTAGATACCCATTTCTATGCCTTCTGAATATCCGGACCAGTTCTAAATGTTCTCCAACACTGCAGCTTTTAGAGAGACTGACAACTAAATAAAGATTCCTKAAAAAGATAAACCTATTTTTTTAAGCTTTTGAGCAGCTCAATTAATTTTAATTGTAACTGAAGTCTTCTGCAATGTCCAGTTTTCAAAGCTGATCTAATTCTAATTTAAGGGTGGATTCTCTCCTCCCTCTGCACCCTTCAGTTTGCTGCTTGTTCTTTTTCCTTCTCTGGCACCTGAAGCATCAGACTGGTGAGAACAATGAGAAAATACAGAAGACAAACTTTTCTGTTAAACAACCCTTCTACCTGRAGAAAAAATCAAAATAAAACAACAGAGAGCTCAGCAATTTTGGGGCCTCAGACCCAGAGCATGGTGATAAATGAAAGTTGTTTGATAGAAATCAGAAAGCCCCTGGTGACTCTACCGCTTGCAAAGTCATGAAGTGTGGGCCTGTCCTTACTCTGATACGGCTTTGACAGACAGAGGAGTGTCTTCACTCTAAAGGCATTTGACCATCTAATACTTGGGGCTGATCCTTGTTGCACCACATGACATCATTCCRAATGTTTTAGCGGTTACCAGCTCTTTTGCTGGACAGGAAAAGAGGCTGATCAAAGCTGAGTTTAAGAGATATGTTGATGTTGATGATATATATTTTTTGAAGTGCTTCCCCTAACCAAGGCCTGCATTCTCCTCCAGAGTCAACACAGGCGTATGCTCCATAGGTCTGCAAAAAGGAAACTGCTTCAGAGTTTT
>NW_028186967.1:3662574-3756964 GCF_003343005.1 Rhea americana
TTTCCAGGGAACCAGCTTGCTCTGAATATATCTTTGTCCTAAGCCCAAGAAGAACAAAGTGCTAAATATTGCACCACGGTACCCAGTTTGTGCTGGAGGAGGCTTTATAGAGGGAACAGCAGGCCTTGGCATTTTGCGCATTCCATGTTTGCAGTCAGCTCAGCTTAATAAAGATAAAGTACAATCTGCTGCTTGCTATCTATCAGTCATGAGAAATGAAACCCGATAATTTTGAAGTAATGTTTAGCTTGTCATTCTTGGGCTATTACATTGAGTGAGTAGTGCTAGGAGAAGGGATTTAGTTCTCTCTCTCTTACTGTAATAAGTCTCAGATTAATAATGCTGCAGGCTTCAAAGTCTGTTTTGTTCATAGCTCCTGGCTGGGGAACAGGCAAAAACAAAGATCAGGTTTGCAATGAACTGGCATTAAATCCCTTCAAAAAGTGTCTTTTGGCACCACGGTGTAGAGCTATTAACAACATTAGTGGATGACTGTAGAAAAATAGTTTTTATAAATGGCTATAATGTCTTGGTTTATCTGCCTGACARATGGGTGGTTTCAGTTTAGTTAGGGCCCAGTTCTTGTTTCTGCTAAGGCCCCCTTTCTATTGCTGCTTTACAGGAGTGTAAAGGGCCTTTGGTTTAAATGGGAATCAGGCCTTCAGGATCCAGACAACGGAATGATCTTGGCACACCAGGGCAATGTGTTCAGCCATGCCTGTTTTCCCGGAAAGGAATGGGAACCAGCGGCCGCAACATTTGATAGCATCTGCAACCACAGCATATTAGGAAAAAAAAAACAACAAAAAGTGAACAACTCTAAAGAAATATAATCGCTAATGTTGGGGACTCCAGCAATAGATCTGACTTGGCTCAGAATAACAAATATCTCTTAGGTGTGAATATCCAAAGCATCTGAGTTGATTGGTGTGTTAAGCTCGCCACTTGCTTATGGCTGATCTTCTTGGAAGAGGACTGCTGGATGCTTTTCCAAGATAAGTCACGCAAAATTTTCAAAACCAACCTAGAGATTTCATTTTCAAATTTGCATGAGTTCTTTTAACTTTTGAGACRTTATTCTGTGCGTCTAAATATAGAGATGGATGTGTATTGCAATGTTGAAAACCCTATGCTGAAAATTTTTCTGATTCGTACAAGAGTTTGAAACTCTGTTTCAGTTACTATGTTCATTGTGGGTGCCTGCTACATACAGAAATGGGATGGGAACTGGTTAAAATAGTTCAAAGCTTTAAGTTTTCCAGAACATCAGCTAGCTCATTCCCAAAGTTAGGCATTCCTAGACTGTTAGATGGAGGCATCACTCCCTACTAATAGAGCAGTGAACGCTTGCAATAAATATGCCAGCAGTGCTTGTGTGACTAGGCAGCTACTGAAAGCGAGAAAGAGAGATGTGGAAGGAATGGGCTATTTCAGGATTAGGGCTTTACTTTTGCATTTTGAAGCACTCAGTAAGTTCAAGACCCCAAGGGTGAAGCAAGGAGGAAGAGGAAACAGTGTCATGTTTCTTTTTTTTCTTACAGGGCCCTATTCAGGCAGAGTCACCATGAGACAGCTTTATCTCTACAAAGAGTTTCACGCGGTGTGTTTGTGTGCAGTGAAACAACTTATTCTAAAGAGAAAGCTCATGCACATGTAGTCTGAGAAGCAGAACTGTGGTACAGGAGGACACACAGCAGACCAAGGTAGTCATGGGAATTAGGACACAGATCACAGGAGAAGTTCTGGCATTGCCCATAGCTGACTGACAACACAGCACAAGAGCTCTGACACAGCAAGCAGGAAGGGCAGAGGAAGGTCACGGAGTAGTCAGTTTTCTAAAAAGGGAGATGCCAGAAGTACAGACCTGGACAGAACATGCTCACTACACCCTTAAGAGGCCTTTGCAGCAGGAATTCTTAGTGGGGGATAAGAAATTTCTTGCTTCTTACTGGAAGAGGTGGGAAACAGGGATGTTTGTGGGAGTAAAATGTTCTGCCTTAGTCTGACCATTCCCTAACATCACTCATGGGTCTTGTCTAATTCTTCTCTCTGGCAATGCTGTTGTCCATCTGTGTTTATCTCTACTCTGAGTGTCCCGTTGGCTTTTAAATTTGTGGATGTGCTCCAGATTTACTGATGAATTTGTACTCTATGATATTTATACCTCCACCCTTCCCTGACTGTTGCACAAGATTTTGTGTTGGGATTTCTAATCCCAAGTTTTTAAAGAGGGCTTGTTGATTTAGGGAAAAAAGAGCATCTTTTTGTTCCCCATAGAAATGGGGAGCTCTCTGGCAGCAGAGAAGAATAAAATTGAGAAGGAGGCAATACCTTTTAACTGCATCCTAGAGAAGATAAGCAGATGCTGAGGACCTGATGGGCTTTCACTGTGGACAAGCTCTAGTTTGGCCATGTGGACTGAGTGACCGCAAGATACCATTTTGGAGGGCACCTTTGAGTTTAGTATCATCATGCATTCTGAGACCACTCCACAGTGTAAAGCAAAGGGTAGGATGTGAGGTTATCAGAAAATTTGCTTAAAAAGTTCACCTATGACTCACATTAAAATGAAAGCAAAATGGTAGGTAGACACACCTATCTTGGGTTGGATTCAGCCCTCGATCCAGAAAATGAGCATCTGACAGAAGACAACTGAGGGAGCTGTGTAATGGAAAAAAAAAAGAATTATGAGATACTCTGCTACAAGAAAGCTGGGAAAGGGGCTATGTTGTCTGAAGAAATGTATTGCCTAGACTAGGGACATGCTTGCAACAGCCAAGGGCTACTGCCATTCTGATCTTTTTTCCTAGCTGCCACCACTTCTAATGCTCTCCTGATGTAAAGACCGAAATGGGCATTGAGTCAATGATGTCGTCATGTACCTTTAGAATCACAGAATGGTTGAGGTTGGAAGGGACCTCTGGAGTTCATCTAGTCCAACCTCCCTGCTCAGCAGGGTCACCTAGAGCATGTTAGRCAGGGTTSCATCCAGGTGGGYCTTGAATATCTCCAGAGAAGGTGACTCTACAGCCTCTCTGGGCAATGTGATCCAGTGCTCTGTCACTCTCACAGGGAAGATATTTCCCCTCACCTTCAGGYGGAACTTCCTGTGCTTCAGTTTTTGCCCATTTCCTCTTGTCCTGTCATACGGGACAACTGAAAAGAGTTTGTCCCCATCCCCTTGACACCCTCCCTTCAGGTTCTTATACACATTGGTAAGATCCCCCCCCCCTCAGTCTTTTCTCCTCCAGGCTAAACAGGCCCAGCTCTCGCAGCCTTTCCATGTAGGGCAAGTGCTCCAGCCCTCTGATCATCCTCATAGCCCTACACTGGACTCTCTCCAGTAGCTCCATGTCTCTCTTGTACTGGGGAGCCCAGAACTGGATGCATCTCAMGTAAATTCCTTCACCAGCCAATATGAATGAGGTTCTCTGATAGTAAAGTAATACAGAAACTCCTTAATATGTCTGAAAAGCATAACAACTGGGTTCCTGGATGCAGCCTCAGCAATCCTGGTCCACCAYGTAGCTGAAACTTTGTCCAGCTGGTCCTTGGAATTTGTACTTGTTAGAGATTTTCGCAGAGGAGCCAGAAACTGTTCCCCAGTCAGTGACAGTAACAGGCTTAAATCATTTGTATAAAAGAAGGCAGCTTTTATACTGTAACAAAAGGGTCTAGCATGCTTCAGGAAGAGTGGTCACAAGCGTCATCAGTGACCCAAATCCTTAAATAGCAGGGAATTTCTGAAGGTTAAAATGCTAGGTGATGTTTGCATCTATGAATCCTTTGGACACCCCTGTGCCAGAAGCCCTACAGTCTGGGAGCTAAGGTAGTATTTAGGGCCATTTTTTTTTCTATAAAATATGCCTAGCACTACTAAATATTTAGTGTTCAAGAAAGCTAAACTGGGGGGAGATCACTAAAGCTCYATCTCTGAAACCATTTAAGAGCCTATTTTCTTTGCCTCAAAGTGTCCCCAGGAACCAAATACATCCTATGGATGCTCCACATCCTATTGAAGACCAGTGAATCAGAACTTTATTACAGATAAAGTACATTTTCTGTTAATGGATGTGATTGAAGAAGTATCAGAGTTTAATATCATAAAAGTGAATGAATCAGTGAACATAGTAATTGCCAGTAGAAAGAAATGAACACTGGGATTATAAACTAGTTATACTTTCTTTCCAAAGCATCTCCTCTAGAACGGCATGTGTAGTTCAAAAGGAGAGGAAATACAATGAATCGTGATCTTTATATGCTTCCAAAACCTCCCAATTGTTGTGTTAGGTATTTGGTATAATGAATTTACTAGACAGGAATATACACCTACTCAAGTTGAATAATAATGTATCCTCATAGCTCTGAGAAGTTTATTTTGGGATTTGCTTGTATATTATTCACTTCTTGCACTGAAGCTAGTTTAAAGACATCAAAGCATGACTAACGGTTACAAACTTCTGATTGAACATTTTTGTTCTTAGCTTGTCATAGCCCTCTATTTTTAGTCAGTTGGAACAGTGACAGGGTTATTATATGGTATTTGTGATGCATTTTCAGAACATTGCCCAAGAGGAAGTACTCCCAAATATTTTACTTAATCTATTCAAAACGCTTAGTGAGGTTGACCCTTTAACTTTTATTAMAAAATAATTCTGCTCCCTAGAAGAGACTGAGCACAATCATGTACCACTGAAGTTAATAAAGTTTAGAGTTGTCAATACTTTTGAAGACCAAACTGTGCATCTCTCTCTGCTTTGGTTTTCTTGAAGTAATTGGTGTTTAACACACTTGCCTACATCCTAGGAGTGTTTTAATGGGAATGGAAACATCTAAATGCTTTGCCTTGTGATTGCTTACCTTTGTGCAGTACATTGTGCTTTGTGGGTGATGGGTACTCTAGAAGAAATATGTTTTTCTTGTCCCTATAAAAATATGAAGACAAAAATGGTTACATAAGTGAGAATTAACAGTGAATCAGTACATTCAGAGTTAACTAGAATTTGGGTTTCCATCTCGAAACATTTGATTTAGCGGTATCCAATACTTCGGAAATTTCAGACCATCTTTCCTCTACAAAGCTTTGCATGAATTTACACTTTGGCTTGATTTTGAACAGTTTTTTGAACATTTGGGGGCCTGATCCAGCAAATAATGAAGACAGCTGAAAACTCGCATTGAATCCTAAGAGCTCTTGAACAGATGGCAAGATTTGCAATGGGAAGAAGATGACTAATTGACATATGTATCAGGTAATCTACTGCTTACCAGAAAAATAACACAATTAAGGGAAGAAAAAGCATGGGAGAGCACGAGTGTGAGCATGTGGACATTAGTCTGCAATAGATACCAGAGTGTTTGCAGCTTACTTTTCATTTTCCTTATAGTTTCTTTGTGGAATAATTATACATAGTGAACTGGGTACAGTGACATCACGATACAAAACACAGCGTTCAAATATTTGTGCTTAGGTTAAAAATTGCTTTTGCTTGGTGTCTGTTTTACTCTCAGTATGTCAAGGTGTCCGAGGAGACAGTTGTCAGTGGCAAAATATTTTCTGAAAGAAAGGAAAAATCTGTGGACTGAAGTCCTTTTTCTTCTGACCACCAATACCATTAAAATCCTTCTCACTCATTTATAGCTATAAGAATTCAGTAGTTATTTAATTCTTGTAGATGCTTAGTAGTGCAAATCCTCTGCAGCGCTGTCTTTTCATCTGCTAGGGTACAATGTGACTGTCCTCTCTATTTTTCTGTGGCCTGCTGCAGGTGCAGAGCATTTCTACACTAACTTGTAAGCAAGGGCGTATTTATAACAAGGCAAGATTTAAGTTATTCAAGGAAGTCCAGCTAAGTTATTCAAGGAAGTCCAGCAGAAATGTTAGTGACTACATCAGAATCACATGAAAGAAAGGCACATCATTGTGAATAGGCATCTTTTCTGCAACCACAACTTGAAGAAGTAGTTTTTGACCTAAATGGTGTCATGTGGCAACATTTATTGCAGGTGGAAGGTATTAGAGACATCCTATGATATGGGAGAGAAACAGCCTTGGAGTTAAACTCAGCAGTCCTTCCCTCCTGTTCCCAGGAGTCTCCTTCCCATCCCAGAGAGATGGTGGGTAATCCTGGCAGAGCACCTTGCGCCGACTCCCTGTGCTGTTGCTTTCATTTAAATGTGCAACTTGCTCTTCGTAGCAACTCTATTTCAGCAAAGTGCAATGCTGGGAATGGCAGAAGTAAGAACAGAGCGAAAAAACTTGAAAAGGAACCAGGCTGTTTGAAGAGCGGGCATTGGCCAACATCTAAGTTATTTTCTGTGCCTGCTGTTCTTCATGCTCTAAGGGAAATATGAAGTACCAGCAGTAAAATGAGAAAAATCAGCAGCTTCACAGAGCTGTGCGTGAGCAGCATGGGTGACTATCGTCTATAGAACAGATGCCTAAAATACCAYGAGAGACAATGTAGAAAACAATGCGGAGGCCTTGCTGCTAATCTAGACTCTGCCTTCTTTACAGTTCACTGGCACTGAAAGGAGCAGCACAAATGCCGAGGAAAATATTGTCCACTAAAATCACAGCTTCTGTTTTACAGCCCGTGGATCCTGGCTTGCAAAACAGGCACAAAAATCCTACCAGCGATTCAAATCATTTAGAGAACGTTACAACGGCTGTACCAAAAATAACACGGGCCTGTCTGTTAGTAGTTTAGTTAACTGAAATAGACTGATAATTCCAAAAGCACAAATACAAGCTGAAGTCTTATTTTCCAAAGTTATTTCACAATGGTTTTAGGCAGGCAGAAACCTACGGGCATGTCCACCATATGCAGCAGTGCACAGAGCCCCAAGCAACCTCCAGAAAGGCTGTTATGTCCCCACAGCACAACACGGGGACACAAGAAGGTGCCAGCTGCARTATAGGTGGCTTTATGTGGGGCTGTGCCCAAATTAATAATCCTTTTTTTTTTTTTTTTTTGAAGCAAGGCCAATTAGTAGTTGCATCATATCCAGCTCTGGAAATAGATAGCTCAGGGCTCTTTGCCTCGTACTCCCCTGCGTGGTGTAGGCATGCCTGAAATCACAGCACAGTGCTGAAAAGACACCGACTCCTACATTGTTTCTTAAAGACACCTTTGAAGACCATGATGGGYGGGAGATCCTTCAGTTTATTTACTATTATACTGAAATATATTGCTGGAAGTCCTTCAACTCATCACGTCTTCCTTGTCCAACAGATGATTCATCAGGGCTTCCTGTCTGGGAAGCAGACAGAGCTCTTTGATATTGAGTTCTGAAGTAGCAGACAGGCCCATAGGTAGGTTAGAAACTGGGACAGAGACTCCCAACCCAGAGGCTCCAAGAAGGAGCAAGGCTGCTCAGGGAGGGCAGGAAGAGCAAGGCATTTTGCTCTGAGCTCCCTCATGAGGAGCTGGAAAAGACACCAACTTGTTTTACTGTAAACCACTCAGAGACAAAATGACCCAGTTTCATCTTTCACCGTGGGCCTCTGCACTCCTTTTGCACCACTGGCATTAACCTCACTGAGATTCATGTTTTTAATGTGCTGTACTGGAGTTTGTTTCCGTAGTTTCTGGTTCCACCGCTGCGAGGAGTGCCCAGGTGAGGTGCTGCCCAAGCCCGAAGAGTGCCGTTCCTCAGCAGAAAYCAGGCATCCATTAAGAAAATGGTTGTAACCTAAGGAGAGGTGGCTGGGGGGAGAACTGGGTTCAGGGCTCTGCTTTTCTCTCTGCAGCAATCTCGTTCGGTGACCATGAAGCGCTCTGTTCACCTGTCACTGCCTTGATTTCCCCATGTGGACTGAATGCCCACCTCAGGAAGGAGGTCTGACAGTGGTGGGGCTCACATGTGCTGCTGCAGTAAGCTGTGCCACAGGAGCYCTGTCTCAGCCCCTAAAGACTGGGTTGCCTCCTCAGATGTTGACATCTATTCCTTTTGCAAACTAAACGGGTGTGGGACTTTGGTTTTCAAGTCATGCAGTTTTGCACGGTAGTCACACACATATATGGTGAGTGATAATCTGATTATTTTAAATGCACTCATACATGCAGTTTATGCTTTGTCTTTTCTAATATGAATTTTTGGTTCCAGAGAAAAATATGTGTAAAATTGCACTCAGCTTTTGATCAGTGGAGCCTAAATAAATATTCATAGTATAATTTACTTAAAGATGCTATAATTTCATGCACTGTATTTTTCCTTCATTTATACTCACAAATCATGTTGGTAGAATGGTCTTGATTCTAATATCACCATTACTGCTGACACAGTATTGGCTTTGCTCCACTGATTTTCAATGAYTTACTCCCATGCAGACTTTTTATGGGACTCTCTTCAGACAACAGATTTTGTCTCTGAATTTCTGGTTATTTCTGGATAGTTTACTTCTGAGTGTTCTTCTCTATTTGCTTTTGAAACTCCCATTTCTATTGYTAAAGCTGTTTGGACTGGAGTTTTCTCCTTCCCAGCCAGGATTCTCCCTCGGCTCAGCGATGCCAGGAACTCCTAATCCCGTGCTCCTGACATCACAGTCTGTTACTATGGGAATGTCTGAGAGCTGCACATTCAAAGACCTGATTTTTCTGCTGAAAATACATAGGCAAAAGGATGAATTCAGGGGGAGTACTACCATTCATACGATGTACATACATAMAAATGCTTGCAAAAACACAGGTGGGAGAAGGACACAAAAGCTAGAAGCCCAAATTTTTTTTGTTTGTTTGTTTTTGCATTTAAGGTGTGGGCTTGAAGCTGGGGGAAATGTTTCTTGTGGGTTTCCTGAATTCCTAGCTCATGGTCTTGTGCTGAACATGGGTACTACAACTTCATYCTGTCAGCATACTGCCAGTGCCTCCTGTTCAGGGGTATTCAGTTGGTGGTTCGTTGGGTTTATTATTCTTTTGTCTTTTTTCATGATTTTTCCGTGTTTTTTTTTTTTCCCCCAAATTTGCATAGTTGAAAGAGGCAACTGAACAGGCAACATGGATTTATCCACTGAACAGGCAACACGGATTTATCCACTTATTTTTTTCCTCCAAGTGTTCTGCAGTTGTAATGTTCTAGCAAACAGAATAAATCCATAGCCATTGGAATGATTCATTCAAATTGCATTGCACTTAAGCTTTCTTTCACTAATGTTTGGTTCCCATTGAATTGAACCTATGAAGTAATATCCTTTGATTCTTTAGATAATTTCATTCTTCTTGTACTTAGTTGTCCACCTCTTAAGATATCTACGCATCTCGTAAGGAAAAATGATTGTGCTGAAACTTAGCTGTTAGCATGGAATTTCCAGTGTTAAATTGTACTGATTTCACTGACTGTATAAATGTAACCAATCACATTTTAGTCACATCTCATCCATAATCAATTTGTAAAAAGAAAGAAAAAAACAGGTATCTTTAGTCATATGTCATTTGGATGTACATTATGATGGTGGAGCCTATTACATAYTACAATTTCCTTGCTCACAGTATAAAAGATTGCAATGTACAATCTTTTAAGAAATTTTATGTTATTGTCCCACACATGAGGGAGACTCTGTCTGTGGAAAGCTATGGAAAAGGTCAAGAATGGTCACGCTTTGCTTTTAGCTCTCTTACCGTGATCAATGTGCCAAATAAGCACTGGTATTTGGGCTGAAACTCCTGAAAAGGGGGGATTGGTTGTGTGCTGTCTGTGGCCATCGTCTGTGTTTTAGCACAGCAGTGCAGTGCAGCCCGAGGTAAGCCAGCTGCGTAAGGTATCCCTGAAGCTGGCAAAAGTCGTTTCTCCTTTAGAGAGACACCAACCTGCAAAATCTGCTCTCCTTCGGAGGGCAATTTACTCTGCTGTATGGATTAAATATGCAGCTTCTCTGATGACAACATTTTGTTTAAGCTGGTGAACATCTCTCTGCCTTGCCAATTTATGACACTATAGCCCTCCGGGCATCCCTTTTGGCTTGTCTGCTACTGCCAAGAWATGTGAATTGAATCATCTGGTAGTACTTGAGCTGCACATCTCACCCCAATGAATGGCCGACGGTCAGGTTGACTCAGCTGTTGCTGCACGTTATACTTTTAAGCTTGTTACATTTACTTAATTAATTCATTCCTGCTCTCAGACATCAGAAGCTGATAAGAGGAGGTTGCCCTTAGCTCAGTTCCTATTTCTTAACTTAAACATTTGATTAAATGTAATAATAAAATTACATTAGTCCTTTGAACTCTATCTATCCATGATTCAAAGGATTAAAGGAAGTTAATCCAATCTTTTAAGGAGACTTTTTTGAAGTTTTGAGAGTATCTTTCTTCTCAGGGGCACACTTCRTTGCGTTTGCCCCATTTCTTTGTGATTTTCTGTCACTTACAGATTTGTAAAGCTTGAACGGACCGTTGCAGCCGTCTCATCTGCCTGCTGCCTGTCCTGGGCCCTGGAGCTCACCCACGGCTTCTCATCCCGGGCTGTGTGGRGGGGTTATTCTGCTTTACTTCTTAATGAGCCCTCCATCAAAGCCCCCACAAAATAGATGTGCTGTGGAAGACAAATGTAATATATACTTTTTCATATGTCATCTTTCACTTGAGCGGACTGACAACCATCAATAAGCCCTGTATCTCCATCCAATTCGCGAATGCCACGGAGGTTATGTTTTGTTGGCTAAGCACAAAAGGTTGAATATCCCTAAATTCCTCAGATGCCTGATGAATTACCACAGACAATTAACAAAAGAGAGACCTTTCCCTCCTCCCACCAAAAGTCACTTCAAAACCTGCACCTGGCTGTAATCTTTTCTACTTGAACTAATTGCTATTTGCCGTGGTGTATGGAACAAGGCTCCTTTGGCTAATAATGGCATTTCAAGCTACAAAGAAATTTCATAATAGTGCTTGTTCAGTTTTGGGATTGCCTATATTTTACAATGATTTTCCTTTGCAGGAACTGTGGTTATTGAAAATCTGAGAAAAAGAGAACAAAAAGCAAGCGATTCTGACAAAGCACAGGAATTTTCCTGCTTAAAGCTTCCTGAAAGAAGGAACAGGGAGCATCAGATTTTGTTCACCTCTTTGAATAATTCATATATACTTACTGAAGGAGATTCTAGTTTAATGTATAAACTCCATTTTTAAGCTAACATGTCAAATTGAATTTCCTTTTGTTGCGCAAGGCACATAATGTTATTAATATTTTATCAATAAGCTTTTGGCATATAATTAATAGTTGTTAAGGCCRGAAGGCATCACTGTGATCACCTGTTCAGAAGCCTGGCACAGCATAAGCTGTAAGTCCAAAAAATTGTGCAGTGGAGGAAAWTATTTCTTCCGAATTTGTTAGTGCGGTGGCTTCTGGGGTTTATCTTTTAGGAAAGCATTCAATCTTATGTGAAGATAAGTAAAGATAAATGAACCATTATAATAAGATTTGAAGCCCAATTTTGGGCTGTTTCAAGCTAGAAAAATCTCGYTCTTTCCTTACCCTAAGATCCACTTAATTTTTAGGAGGAGGTTATTTCTTGCCTTTTCCATCAACAGTGCAGTGATGGGGGGATTTAGCCAGGCAGATTCAAGTCCCTCCAGGAGGTGTTTGGCTCCGCTCCTTCTGTCACCTGGATAGATGCTCAAATCTGCCTTTTGAGTTAGGGCTGTCACAATGTTTTCTGTGGAAGCAGTTCCACTTCTTGTGGAATAACTTACGTTTTAGTGGAGTAAGACTAATTTTCTCTTCTCTCTCTCTTTTCTTTTCGTTTTTTCTTTTTTCTTTCTTTTTTTTTCTTTTCTCTCTCTCTCTCTCTCTCTCTCTTTTTTTTTTTTTTTTAAGGAACTGGCCTAGGCATGGAAGTGGAGCCTATGTCTCTCCCCATCTGTTTGAGCTCTAAAACTCGTCAGAATATGGAGTCACTCTGTCTTTTTCTGCCCAGTGAGTGTTGAAATGCTTGAATAAAATAAGAGAGCTCCAAGAGGAGGGCTTGGCAGAGCCCCACCTAATGTTGGCTGATGTTCACTCAGGGAGGTGGGTGATGTGTACGCAAATATCCTCAGGCAGATACTGGTACTGTACCTGCTTTCTGGATGAACAGAAGTAATTTACTGCTGGGCTCTTGGCTAAAAAGCAGGAAGACCATTTAGCTATCTTTTGAAAAACATAGAACCATCTTTGATCTGTGAAATAAAAGAATTAGGACTCTGGCTGAGCTGAGGTTAAGAATCTCTAGCAAAGATGGGCATGTCCCTGCAACTCAGTTAGGAGCTGCACAAATGCAGAGGGTGAGGCTTGCTGGTCTGTCTTCGTTTCTCATGGCTGAGTGAGGCTCACACCACAGTTTTGCAGTTTCTATAAATCCCGCTATATGGGTATAGCTATGAGGGCAGCTGTTGGAGTCGATGCTGATGGTTTCTTCAGTGCCAGGTTGTTGCTTACTTTCTCCATGTGTGCATGTGTATACTGTGATAAAATGTCAGCTTGTGAGGAGCAGCTACAGCTACAAGCTGAGCAGATGAATTGCCAGTGATGGAAAGGTGAGAGCTGACTCTGCTTCTGCCATGCTGCTGTGCCAAGTGCAACTTCAGTGAGGGCAGGTACGCAGGCACCCTCGTGCATCCCCTTCCCTCGGGAGCTGGTGGCAATGTCKGCAGGGCAGCACAGGTTTTGGGACACCTAAGGATGTCCCGGGGGGGGAGGGGGCAGGAGGTTTGCACAGCCTGGGGTAAAGCTCACACTGGTGTATCTTAAGTGCCGTTGACTGGACAAAGGAGGTTTAAGCTAGCGTGAGCGTGTATCCTGTTTGCAGGAAAGATATGCTTTTGGAGTCCAACTCTTCTTTGTGCCCTAGACAGTGAACCCACATGTCCCCCCAGTTGTACACTACTAGTTGCAGTAATGGAACCATACCTTACTAAGCAACCTCACTCTGTCACTGTCTCACCCATGACACAGGAGGGTGACCATAGGCAACAAACCACACATAACCTTTTTGTGTGGGTTACATGCTCCGAAAGGCCTCTCCCATCTCAAATTTCTCTAAACAAACATGCACACAACCAAATTCTGCTCTTTGTCCTGGGAGGAGGCCTTTCCCGTGCGCAGCACCAGACACACATCTCTCCCCCAGTAGTTTGTCCTCTTCTCCATACTGGGTTCTCRTTATCTAGCTCAGGTAATTTTAGAGTTTCCATCTCTCTAAGGCCTTTTGATGCTGAGGTAAGACAGGAAAAAGAGGCAGAAACTTTAGGATTCTGGCTATTTACTGGTTTCCTGCATAGGCGGGATGGCTACCCCATTTCCATGACAGAAAGAGCTGAGTTTAAAAGGCTGAAATATCCCTTGTTGAGCTGCTCTTGTCAAGGGTGACATTACATGCAGTAAAGAGATTATCCTGATGTTTCCCATCTGCTAATCTGCATTGTTGATGTAAGAGGGATTGGTCTGATTTCATTTCYGAACTTTATTACAAAGGCTGTCCAACTTGGACAACTGCACTCCTGCATGGCATCTGAAATCCTCTCTATAGTAATTACACGCAGCAGGGACTGGATTGAATTTRCTGTTCCTATGATTCACCTGTAACAGTGATCTTTGCCGGTGTTTTTTAGTAGATAGATTGTTTAAAGCACTACCTAGTGCATTTGGCCTATAAAAAAGAATCCTTGTCATCATTAACTTAATATCAAAAGGAGTGGGTTGTTAGTTCAAAGATTATAGATATATCTTTGTGGATTAGGGCTTAATATAAAAAAGCTCACAGAATTCCTCATTTGTTCCATCCCCAGTCATGCAAGGCACTAAGCAAAACCGTATCTTGCGGAAATTGCTCAGCACAAGCAAAAAAGGAAGATAATTTAGAAAGCCTTGGCACACAGCTCAGTTTAGTGTCATTCACTAAAAAGGAATGGAATAGATTTAGAGGAATTTAAGAAGAAGCTGCAGAAGAGCTCTGGCAAGCTCGCTGTGCTCAAAGAGATAGGGAATTAGCATGTTTCAGAGGGAGCATTTGAAGTGTATTTTTAAATCCCATTTGAGTATTCTCCACTGGGTGCTGGTCTTGTTCAATGCCCCGTGAGTCAAAGGAGAGGTTATTACTGACTTCACTGGGCTTTTAATGAGACCTTTACTGCTTGGATATCTTTGATGGCTTCCTTCCTCACCTACAAGCTCCAGTTATTAATGGCAGCTGCTTTTGCTTTCTGCTGGCTCCATAGCTTGTATACAGAAATATGGCAGCTGAAATACGCTGGCATGATGGACTTGGTAGCAAGGTCCAGAAGCCTAAAAACTGACAAAAAGGAGAGTCAGTGTGGACCTTGCTACCAAGTCCATCACCTGTGTGATTTATGCATAGTATGGCAGTTTTAGAAAGCTAAAGCCATGCTAAAAATTTTGGTTTGATGAAGTGTGTGAAGCATTACTGTGATTGTAAAAGATTGTGATGGTTTAAAAACATGGTGGCAGCCCAGAAGGTGGCTTGAATTGCAAACATGAGAATCCTCCCGGATACAAACACCAACAGTTCTTTAAGTGAAAGCAGAGCCAAAATATTGCATTTGAACAGCAGCAAGTTAGGAATAAGATCAGATTAGAGAGCAGGAATAAATAAACATGGAACAAAGAGAGAAAAGTGGAATCCAGAGAAGGCAACTAGCCCAGAAAATTTAATTTTAGTGTGGTATCTTTTCTTGGTGTAGGGGTTATCTGACATGACTACAAGTGTTAGGCACTGTGGCTACATGCTTAACTTTTTATACGCCATTAAAACAACTGTTTTCATGTTTCATTCTTAACCTTTTTTTACCGAAAAAGGTTCTTTTTCTTTTTTTAAAAAAATGCATTGGTGAGGACAGCAAAGTTTTGTGTTAGAAGTTTAGTTTTGTGTCAGTCGGTAGCTACATGCATCCTGTCCGTGGGTCTTGGCTATGTCAAACTGAAATAAGTAGTAAAACAAAAGCACACTGCAGATACTGTGCAGGCAGACACCCAAAGCTCTTTGGTCTCTATAGCATCCACAGATGTGCTGCTGTTGCCTTTCTTTCCAGCTCAGCAGCATTTCAAAATCACATGTTTCTGTCTGGTCAGATCCCTTTGAGATACCAGTTTGGAATTCCTTTCAAATATCTCCGTTAGCTTTAAGTTCCATAAAAAGACAAAAGATGTTGCTTCTTGAAGGAAACAGGTTTTCCCCAGAGGATTATGTGACTGTTGTTATTACCTACCCTCCTACACCTATTTCCCAACATCATATTTCTTGTAATGGTGTAGGGAGCCTGAAATGCTAGTTTCCGCTTTGACATATTCTGGGAAAAAAAAAAAAGATACTATAAATCTTTGTCCGTGAATAATGAGATTGTAAGACCTAGAGGGACACACATATGAAAACGTCAAATAAGATCAAGGAGGTCTGGGGCAGCTGATTTTGGAACATTTTTCTTCCTCTTTTTTACCAGGCTAAAGCTAACAGAAGTTAAAATTTGACACAAGCACTGGGGACATAGTGTAAGGCATAAATTGGTAGTAGAAAAAACTCTTTGTCCTCCCTGGCAAGGATCTGATATATATAAATCAGATGAAATCAACAGACAATTTAATCAAACCTGTGTTGCACATAGTTTCCACTGGGTTTTTATGACTGAACTTAAGATCACAGGTGAGTTCAGAAGTGAAAAAGCTTGGAAAACTGTTAATATCTGTCCTCACGGGTTCTTTTAAAAAGATGTGTCAGCCACGCAATGTTCAATATCATCTTCATAAACAAAATGTCAATAGGGTTTGGGAAGAATTACCYGGCAAAATGTCACTGCAAAATAATGCTATTACACTCTCTTAAGAACAAAATAACTTAATGTTCAGCTAGAAAGTGCACAGTGTATATCTGCTGCCCATGTTTAGCAGGACCTGTTCGACCCTCACTGGGCTCATAGTGTCTACAAAGGACCAGGCCTTATCACAGAAGTGTCCACAGACCTCCTGCAGCTAGTTTCGGTGTTACCTGAATACAAAAATCTGCACTTCACCATGTTTTTTCAAAACGATGTTTCATTTATGCCAGGTGAGCTCTAGGTGCAGCCCATGAGAGCCAGGAAGACTTTTGACCACAGAACAGGGCTTTCTTCTCAAAAGGAGACATGTGTCCATGTCCTTTAACATGTGTTRTGTGAAGGGGCTGGCATTTCTGTGTTTAACAACAGCTTTAATGGGAATTTAACATCACACCCTTTCTAGTAGATAGATAAATGTGCCAACAGCTTTTGGCTACCATCAGAGTTACAGGTCATACGGGAATGAGAATAGGTAAATGTGAGAAGACTTCAATAGTAGTAATAAACTTATGACAAGGGGAAAAGATTTTTTTTTTTTCTTAGTTTTGGTCTGCTCTGAATTGCTTCCTTCCTCTCCTTCCCTCTCAACAAGGAGTTTTATGGTGCTTCAAGCACAGATGACTGTATGTATCCATTTGGTTTGAGCACTCACATGTCATTTTACGTAAATTAGCTGTGCTTTGAGTCAGGCTGTAATTATGGTGAAAGGGTTTTTTTGACTTCAAGATAGTTATTCCTGAAAAAGCTGTTGCTAGCTAATAATCAGGCATTTCTCCATTTTTCAAATGATAGAAGCTGAGAACTGTCATAAATTAAATGCACCGGCTTTTATCGAAAAATGCCTCTGCTGTGAGAAGCCTTGGTACTTTATTCTGAATGTAGGCTTGTCACCACAGAGATAAGATGAATTCAAGGATTTAAGACTTACCAGAAAATATTATGTACCATRTTTAAGACAAAGCTTTGCTTGCTTAAAACAGCAGTGGAAGCTGAAACCAGCATCTAACAAAGGAAGACTGACAAAAACAAAGAAAGGGTTCACATTCTTTAAATAAAAGTTATCTGCTTTTAACTAAGAAGGGTGTAAGAACTGAAACTATGTTTGTCTGCAGACCTCTTTAACAGCTACAGTTACTGTGTGTTTTAGTGACTTTGTCACATAAATATTCTATTTTCTGTGCATTTCATTCTCTTTCTCCTCACTTCAGAAGTAAATGTTTTGTTTTATTTTGTTTTGATTTATCCCTTACCATACTTTTAAATCTATATGGYCTTGTTTCAGACCCAGAGGAAATCTTATCATTTCTTTTTGGTGATATATAAGGCATGCTTTGATACATTTTTTTGGTTGTGACAGTCCCTCTATTCCTAGAAATTATTTTATTGCGTCCAGATTTTGATTAAGTATCTCAATAAAGAGACATACTGCACATCCTCTAAATATGTACTTGAATAATTTACTATATTATATTATATGTGAAACAACAACTAGAATTTTCCAAGGTGCCTTGGGAACTGAGATGCTTCTGTAAATGTGGTTCAGATTACTGAAGCACATGGGTAACTAAGACCTTTCCGAAAATGAGCTTCTAAGGTACTTCGGTACTCTGGAGAATGTTACTTGGGACAGTCACCAGGCACKTCAAGGTGAAAAGAAGCTCTAAGCAAAGTTCTCCAGGAGGATTCGGGGCCGATGGAGACAGCAGTGTCTGGGCACCATGAGGAGCTGATACCCAAAAAAAGCCCCTCTGCTGCTCAGCCTCTGCCCACATGCCCATGTGGGTGGGTGTCGGGGGTTGCTACCTGCCCCTCTTGCTGCTCCTGCTCCCGGCATCTCTTGCTATAGAAGTGCAGCAGTGCCTGGGCTCAGCAATGGTTTGCCGTCAGAAAAGCGAGGACACACTGCGGATCACTTACGCCCAGTCCAAAGATGGTGCAGCCAAAAGGAGGGCATCTCCAGCATGGTGGGTAACAGCTGGATCTCCACATGAGAGGTAACTATTGCCATGGATGCTACTAATTTCCAGGCTATTTAAAATTTTCTAGTTCAATGAATTTCATAGGAAAGGCAGAAGTGCTCACTGTTATTGCTCTTATTATTAGAAGTCAATAATAATAATTAAAATTAATAATGACTGTAGCAACATCAGCACTAAAATTTTATTTTTATTTGTTATCCACATAATGCCATAGTCACCAGAATGTACCATAGCAAATATGATGAAGTCCCCACATCAAAACTAGAGGCTGCCTTTTAATCACAGCAAAAATGTTTTAGCAGACTTTGGCAAGCTGAGCAGCAATGCAAATATTCCAAGTGGTGCAATATGTGTTTAGGAGAGGGGACGAAGGGTTTAAAATTCATTTAAATTGAAAAACAGCAGTCATGCATTTCTCTAAACGATTGTTTTCAGTACCATAAGCCACATCCTTTTAAATTTCCTCTGCTTGGCCACATCATTGGAATGAAGTGTCATAGCTGGTTAAGTCACTTTGACATCATCCTGATGATGTGTCAAGCACAGGAAATTTGAAAGGACAGGGCTCAGTAAGGTCTTACCCTAACTCGCCTTCTTTTGACAATTCCTCCCTCCCACCCCACACCCTCCCTGCTCCTTCCTTCAGCTTTGGTGTTTCTGAGCTCAGTTAACTCTTAAAATCCCTAYAACAAGGCTAATCCCACCGCAAGCGTTGAGATAGCGCTCTGCGGGTCGCCTGCCTTTCTGTCAAAGCTGGTATTTTTGAAGTGTCTGAATAGTTATGATGGGTCAGAAGTGGAATCTGTTATGTTGAAATTGTCAGAGAAAAACCACACACACAAATCTCCGCTGACAAGATCCTCCGGCCTAAGAGCACTGGAAGAGATGAGACCCTTCAGGCTGCAAGTCTGCTGCCCGACCACATCAGCAATCATGTAAGAGCATCCATCACATAAACTGATTAGCAACCGGCCAGTGAGGTGCTTTTCTTTAAATATTGTTATTGGGAAAATGTTCAAAAAAACTTGCAGCTCCAATCAAGACACAGTGTATACAGTTCTTGAACCAGTTCTTATCTCGGTGGTCCTTTAGCTAATGTAGCTCTTTTTCTTCCATATCTATTCCCAATGTACTTACAGAAAACAATCTTAGCCTTTCTCAAGCTTCACCTTACTAAGCTAAACGACCTAGGTTATTTTGTCATGAAATAATCTCTCTGCTCTTTCGAGAAGTCTCTCTCTGCATTATTTTCAGTTTCAATGCTTCTTTCTTGATAATCAGGTGACCAGGAATGAAAATAATATTCCTTCTGCCGTCCCTCCACAGCTTCTCATGTAGTACTATTATTCCTCTTTTGGTGATGAAAGTATCTCCCCTATATGCTTACCACAATTGTTTTTGCTTTGTTTTAATGGATGCATCCACTTGATAGCTCAGACACCTCCTGTAGTCTGTCCATATACACAGTTATTTCTTCCCAACAGAAATTCTTGTTATTAGAGTCCAGAAGGGCCTGGTTCGGACCCACATCTGTGTGCCAAATATTAGTTTATTACCTCTGCAGGCTTGAGCTAGGCAGTAGCAGACATAGTGAGGTGTACCTGTGTCTCTGAGCAGTCTGAGCAAGGGTATTGCTCCCTCTTCTCTTACCCATAATCTCATTCCTAGTGCAGCAGGCCCAAAGGTTATCCATTTTTTTTCCGCAGAATGTTCTACATCTCCWGAAAAGTGGAAATTGGATAATTTCCAAATGTTCTCCCATTTTATGTCATCAGTAAGTATCTTTTGTTTGCTACTATTTTCTGTGCCAAGGTCACTGATGAAACCATTAAGTAAATASGGCCTAAGGTCGATCCTTCAAACAATAGCTTTCTCCCACCTGATAATTTCCCTTTCACAACCTGTTGTGAGCTGCCCTTTAGCCAGTCCTCTGCTGACCTTATAGTTACTATACTAAWTCTCAGCTTCTGTACATAATGTAAMTTTTTTCCCTATGGCTTCATATCAAATGTTTACCTGAAATCCAAATAAARTGGAATAACTACGTTTTCTTTGTCCAGGAAAGAATTTTTATCACCAAAGAAATGTACTTGCTTCCCTCGCATGATTTAGTTTTAGTAAAGCCTTTATGTATTATTTCTTTTGATATTCACTCTTAAATTTTGTATGCTATTAAAGTCAGATTAGTCTCTAGGTGTCAAWGAGCTATTTCTCCCTCTTCATAAGCAGAATTACATTAGCTATCTTCAGCCATAATGTACCATGCCAATTTAATGTAATCACCACAAAAATTATTACCTGCTCCTCAGGTTCAGGTGCCAGCTCGTTCATGGCTCCAGGAGGGAGATTACCTGGCCCAGCTGGTTTCTGCTTCCACTTCACGTGTTTCCATTTCCAGTTCCTTGTTCTCATTTCACTACCCACCCTGCTCAGTTTTGTTGTCTTCAGGGTTTTGGGGCTGTATCTGAATTATGATTGATATCTGCACTATCTTTGCTGCAGTGTGGTTTCACTTTTTTTCTTCACTCTTACACATATGGTTAAACAGCTTTCTACCGATTGTCTCAATTTCTTTTTCAAGGTCTAATTTGGCTTGAATTTTATTGACTCTCGCTTTACCCATACGTTTTCTGACATCTAAGCATAGCCTGTTTTGCTGATCAGTCCATTTTTCCTTTCCTGGAAGGCTCTTTTCTTATACTTAATAAATTCTTTGAGGTGGTTATTTACCTCTTTCTGTCTGGAGTCCTTCCCCCAAAGTATACAAAGATTTTTCCTTTGCTTATGATACAGATTCCAGATAGGTTTTATTCCTTTGGCTTTGAGTAATTCTACATTTCCTCCGCACTCAGGTCCTTGATTTCTTTAGGGTAGTTGACTGATTAGATTTTTCAGTCTTTATCTTTTGAAATCTAAAACTTTAATTACAAAACTGCTTTTGTTTATTCTTTTATTGTATTAAACTGAAACAAATCATGATCCCCTTGAAACAGTTATTTTTTTCTCATCACTTATAAAAACAAAGTCTGATTAAGGGTCTCCTCTTGTTGGCTCAATGAATAGTTGATAAACAAAATTGCCTGCTATCATACTCAGAAAAACCTGTACCTTATTATTAATATTAATATTTGTTCTTCATGCTGTATATTTGCATAGCATARTACATCATACTTCTGTACTACGAATATTTATCCGTATTATGCTATCTTTGCTTATTTCTTTATGGTCTCTCACAGAACAGCTTACAATGTTACTCTACCACGTTCACTTCCATAGTCATCTTTTCATCGCAAACCCTTCAATATCACTGTTCCCTCATTCTTGCCACTGCCTCCTGTCTCTGTTGGAGAAATATGATTTCAGGTCCTTGGCTGCTCATTTTCACTCTTGATTTCATTAGGGACAGATTGGACACTTCRTTCTTCCTGAGGGATCACTCTCAGTTTAATAACC
Source organism: Rhea americana (assembly GCF_003343005.1). NCBI lineage: Eukaryota > Metazoa > Chordata > Aves > Rheiformes > Rheidae > Rhea > Rhea americana. The sequence goes on from NW_028186967.1 coordinate 3,683,813, forward strand.
AGACCAGATACGGCTCTTTCGCTAACGCTGTCTTCACCTGCATGGCAGCTTTCAGCATTAACCCTCCATTTTCCCTCCCTTCCTCCACTGTTTCTTTTGGAGGATGAGGAGGACTTATGAGTTTGTCACTATTTTATACCCATGGTCTTCAGGCGCGGGGGATGAGAGAGGCAGGGGCTGTCACGCGGTGACACGGAGCGCTCCGCTGAGAACTCCCTCAGCGCTTGCTGCTCATCCTGCCCTCTTACACTGCTTCTGTGCTTCACTCCTGGGCACATATAATCTTGTCCCTTTGCTTTTATTTCTTTTACCCAGATGGTGTTTCTTCAGTGACTGACTGGCTCTACTATCAGCCTAGCAGAGCAGCCAGAATGGCCTTGAGGAGTGCTCCGGAGARGACAACGGGGAGCACATCGGCTTTCTTTGCAACGGATAGACAGTGGGCCTAATTATCCCTGATTTTGACATTATTTTGGATTAACAATTCCTTGTAATTTCTACTCGTGTGAGGAGTTAGTCAGTGCCAGTATTTTCAGATTGAATTTTCCTAAAATACAGTATACCTAGCTGCAGACTCTAGGTTATCAGTTAAAGATAGTGCTGGTGCAGCTTCCCTCCCCTTCCCTAATTATCACTGATTATATTATTAAATCACTCTAAGGAGCAGGCTTTATCCAAAAACTGTATTCAAAGTGCCCTCTGCCTGAACCCTTCAAAGCTGGCACAGAAATTTCGGGTAAAGTTTGCAGTACAAATGGTTTGTGGAAATAAAGTGGCACTAGGAATGTTTTCACTAGCTGTGCCAGTTAAAACCCACATAAGTCATGCATTGAATTGTTATGGTTTGAAAAGAACTGTTGGTGTTTTATTTTTCTTAAGCATTAATTAAATGACATATAAAGCTACTAACAGCTTAGGTCAGGGAGAGTGCCAAAATGGACATTATAAAAACATTCACTTTGGTATTAAGATGATGTTTATGGGGCGTCTTTTGTCTCTAAAACCTCCCTAGACCACTGTTAATCATAAGCTATCAAGTACATTCATCACATATTTTTCCTGTCATACACTAAAGAATGTCATGTTAATTAAAAGGGTGAAAAATTGGAAGAGGTCCTTTTCTCTCCTATTGTTTTGCGAAAGAGGAAGTGAGAAAGTTCAAACAGTAAATCTGCTCCTTTCCAAAAAAATGTTCTTACTGGGAAAGTGGACTTCAACAACAGCAAAAGCAAAACTGTTTTACAAAGTTTGGCCCAAATCAGGCCTTTACTGCTTGCTCATCTAGTTCTTCTGAATTCAAGAGCACCGCAAACAGGATTTGGCCTTTTAGCACTTGTGCTGCAAAATCCATGACTTTTAWTAAAGGCATTTTAATTAAACCCAGCATTAAAGCTACATTTCTTTCAAACCATCTATAACCAATAATTAGCAGCAAGAGGTTTTTCAAACCTCAAAAGAAATTGTTTGGGTGATACGCTATATGCAGTTTATAGATTTAAAATCCCTGGGGTTTTGTTTTCTGGGAAAGAAAAGACAATCTTTGTTTTAAAGTTAAACGGGTTGCGTTTTCTGTTCATTCCCCACTGGACAGCAGTCCACATCTCCAAAGCTAAATGCAGCCTTAATTCATGACAGCTGTTTTCTTTACAATGGAATTGAATTTTATATAGCTCCATTCATATTTGAGGTGTCCCGAAGTACTTAACAATAAGGAGTYGGTGCCAAATCTCATGGTCCACTGCAGCCAGTCGGAGTTTTGCTCGATGAGGGTGCCCAGGATCTGGCCCAGTGGCTGGTGGCAACGCAGTGACCATGGCCACAGCCACACTGTGCCCAGCGCATCTATTTGAGCCACCCCGCACCCTGGGCTTAACTTCGTGGCACTTGAGAGAATGGAGCAAAATGCCCTTTTCTTTAACCTCTCAGAGCAATAGCGTTCTCAGTCAGTTGTGCAGGCTTCTCTGCACTATATTCTCTGTATTTTCTACACTTTCTACCCAATCTGTGGGCCRCCAGGGTTGAGCCTTGGATCTGCTGCAAAAGGTGATGTGAAAAAAGCCTGATTGCACTGGCGCTTTACCACGTAGCGAGCTGGGCAGCACCGAAGGGCAGATAGGATCCTTTCGCCCTCCGCTGCAATGATGCTGCCATGTTGCAGAAAATCCTGGGTTAGTCACTGCCTGCTTATCAGCCAGTCCATGCATATCTGCTGAACGTACCATTTAGATCTATGTGTCTCTCTAAGAAGAAATAACCATCTTAAGCTCAGTTAATAGATAACCGCTTAAAAGCTGTTGTCCTACATCTTACATATGTTATTTTAAACATCACCTTAAAATGGCAGCAGCAAAAATATGTATAAATCTTAAGGTTTGAAGGCATAAAAACTTGGATCAACAGGTATGAGAAAGAAATATGTCCTCTTAGGAGCATATGTACTTGTAATTGGGAGTTTTGTCTAATGCAGGATTTCTTTATTCACACAGAAGAATACTCCACCACAGAAATACTTGAGAATATGGGTAATAAGCTACTTCTGAGGTCATCAGGCCCCTACTACTGCAGGCAGCTACTTTGTAAACCAACTGTACAAGTAGGGAAGGGTAGATGACACTGGGTGCCTTTAGAAAGAAGAGACCCACCTTTCCATCACCTATATCCATGCACTTATTAGCATAAATGGGATTGCGCAGGATGAAGTTTGGTTGCCTTTAGATAGATAACTTGTTCAAATCAGGATCACAAAAAAGATTTACTCTAGAAAAACTTTTTTTTCATAAAATGGAACAAAAATTAGTTATTTTGCCTTTTGAAACAAAGAGCTTTTCTAGACAGTCACAGTGGGGTTAGGCTAAGTCTTTTGGCCCAAATACATAAATTACAGGTTCACAGATTACATCCCAGATTTGAAATCAATGAAAAGACGACACCAAGTTGTGCTCTTGAGCAGCATAACTCAATGGATCTAAATTCTTCCACACTGTGATTCTGTGAAATCAGTGAAGATACACTAAATTTTTAAAATACAAGTTTTATAGCATAGGAGTAGATTCATCTTCTTTAGATGCTACAGATGGATTCCAGGTTTTATGAAACAAAAAGATTTCAGRAATGGATATTCAAAGTGGATTTTCTACAAAAGACCTAAGGAGAAGCTTGCGCCACCATTACGTGTTTAGAATAAACCAATACGATAAGGAGCGTGAGTAAAGGTAGGCAGGGATTTCATGGTATGGAACAAGCTTTAGAGACTGAAGTCACATGTGAGGATGAAGGGAAGGAGAAGGAATGGGGAAAGAAAAGCCAGGTAAAACCGACATCGAGCAGTTTCATGGTCAATACTCATCTTCTAGCCTGAYCTGCTACACAACACGCAAGAATACAGCGGGGAAAAACAGACATGAAAAAGGGGTGRGGTAAAAAAGAAAAGGGAAAAGCATAAAGAAACAAACTGCTCTGAGCAAATTGAGAAGAACRCAAGGTCTCGGCGAAGGCACATGTGTTACCGAGCCTTCCAAACACACGTATTGCCCAGGGCTCACACTATTTTCCAAAAAACTTTTTCTTGTTTCCCTTGTTAAGCTGAAGGGTGAAGAATGCACCGTTAATCTTAAAAGAAGCCACTTCTACTTCCAGGAACAAAATTGTCCAGGCTTGGCTCAGAGACCAGGAATTCTTTTTACTTGTCCTGTTGTAGGTGGGTTTTAGTGGGTGATGACATTCATCTGTTGTAGCAAGGGATAAGTAAGATTGTTTGCTCCTATTTTTCGCAGAGGAAGAAATCCAGATGTGCATGCTTAGTATTATCTCTGTCCTGATTCTGAAAAATTCCCATTCAGCTCAAAAGCTTGCCTAGCTGGTGCAGAGTAAAGATCCAGGCTACATCACAGTGCAGAGGAGTTAGATGCTGTAAACAAAAAAACTAATGGTTACAAAAAAAGGAAAAAGAGCTACAAGTCTTAGAGTAGGGCTTTGCTCATGCTCTCAGGTTCCTTCCCACTTTAATCACTGACTAGTTCTATGGTTTTCTCTTGGAAAAATCCACACATTTTTGTCTCTCTGGGTGGAGTCGGTCCCACAAACTTTAACTAAATAAAATCTGGTCATCCCGGTCTAAACTAGTCCTCTAAGCTCTCTCTATAGGAAAAAATAGCCATCATCAGACAGTGATTCACCCCATTTGAACACAGCCACCCAAAATAGCTGGGATATATTGCCCTCTGGGGGTGTTTATTTTTCTCTACTGTTTAAAAATAGACAATTTTTACATATATGAAGGTAGAGGAGAGGAATCCCACACTTTGTAACCAGATATATTAGTATGATCAAGTGAAAAATGCTAATTTTCTCGCAGATGTGCCATGCATGTTTCTCACCTTTCCTGCCCTTTTCTAGGCTTCTTATTTCTCTGGTGCTTAAGTTGTGGAAGAAGATTTCAATAGGCTCTCTGTGCGAAAATAAAAACTGCTGATTGCTTCCCACCCCAAAAAATCCTGCGCAACCATACCACAGTCTCTATCACCTACAGCCAAACACCTAGTTTGGTAAGTACCTTTTAGAAAATGACAGCTGGCGACCAAGCGACTTCCTATCTGTTGTACGTGGAAACAGATATCCATTTTTCCATGTTGTTAGCGACCTGGTCCACGTCGACATTAACTTTTCTAGTCTCGTCAGAGTTATCTGCCGCTTTTAAGGTATGCAAGGACAGTTATGGTAATGACCTGCATAGGCCACTGAATGTGGAAATACCCTGTCCTACAGTTTTATAGCCTTTTAGCTTAAGATCATGATCTACTTTCCCTAGAGGAAACAGCAAAGGGCGAAATGGAGGAAGTCTCAATGTCTGCAGTTGTTTCTGTCCATGCAACCTTCACTTCCTTGGCATCTAGGCCCCTTCACAAGCCCATATTTAATTATAACCATGTGGTTTAAGTCCTATTAAAACCAGTGATAAGGTACCCAAGTACCTGACTTGCCCTCTGTCCCCGAGTAACTGCCACTGAGTGCTCTCAGGGGCAACACACAGGATGAGACGGGCTTTCTGTCTGACTCAGCACTAATATTTTTATTCTCTGATGCATATGAATGTTGTTGATTCGGAACTTAAAGATGCGTATCATGGTTTCAACCTACAGCCAATGACAGACATATTCTCCTTTCATAATACATAATTAAAGTAATTCTTCTAATGTAAGGCTATGGTTCTGAATTAAGTCCAAGAGCAACATAGTGTGATATAATTTAATTATTTTCAGTTGTGCTTTGCTGAGCGTATGGCCTTTGGTGTTTCAGGTAGAAGCTCCAAGCTAATGACAAATATCACCAAAATTGCAGCGTAGCCTCACCGCACTTACCTCCTAGGCTTTCTTTAATCAATTTTGAAGTCCTAATCTACACATTGTAAAKTTTATTGGTAAAGTTAATTGGCTAAGTCTGTCACTGGGAGAGACAATAGAATTTAAAAATCCAATATCCTGATAATCCTGTTGTTGCTGTCACTGAACTTCTACTCTATCCTTTTTCTTTTAAAAACATTTTTACAATTAAGATTGATTATATAAGACTGATTATTCTGAGACTGATTACTTTCAGTGCTGCACAGAGAGCTTTTCCTCCCTCTTGTCTTCCACTGAAGTGTGGCAGAGAGAGCATTAAATGCAASTGTGGGTTCAGAAATGTTTATGGTAGGCAGAGCCTTCAGATTAACATGACACATGGAATTTGTGAGCTGTTAGATTCTATTTCAAAGCATCAGGGTAGGATTTCACATTTTGTTTTTATAAAATGCAAATACATTTCAGTTGCTTTGTTATTAAGATGAATTTGAAATGCTAGTTGGGAGTAGATATGGAATCCATACTCGTTAGGAAAATGCTGCTTGCTGGAATGGGTATTTATTTATCTTTCTTCTTCARGATTTCTCCCAGATGCAAAGTGAACTGCTACTGTGAGGTAGACCAACCAAAAGGCAAGTCTGCTCACCAATGATAAAAAAAAAAGTAAGGAATGGACCATGTTCACTTAAGAGTACAGCGATCATCGGGGAATGGCCTGCAAGCCACAACAGCCTCTGTCACACAGCTGCACGGACAAGAGGTTGTGTGACCAGTCCCAGAGCCTCCTGGACTGCTCTAGAAGAGCATTGATCTGGCCTCTGCAGTTGCTTTGGATTGTCATTATCAGATATCTGGCCACCGCAGTTGCTTTGGATTGTCATTATCAGATCTCTGGCCACCAGTCTGCAAGCAACACCTTGACTATCATTTAAGATTTCAAGTTAGCTTCAGCCAGAGACTCTGAGGCAAAATCTCAATCTGTAGAATAACCAAATGGCCTAGTTTTCCAACAAGAAAGAGCAACACAGGCTAAAAAGCTGTTTGCACTGTTGTACCTTTTAGTCCTAGTGTTAGTTGGTTTTTACAGGGATGCATGAAAAAGGCCGTGGATTTCCAGCCACTTGCAGGCAACTCTTAGCATCCCAGGTATTCCCATAAACAAGAAAGGTAGAAGCACTGCTTGAATTTCTTGCAAGCTGTGCCTATAAATAAGAGACTCGACTCCTTTTGCTAATCAGTTGTAACTGACCACTGCATATCGTGGACAAACACTGCGCTAGCTGAGAAAACTGAAACAGCCATTACGACTCGGGCCACAGTAGCATGTTTGCAGGGATGCATGTACACGGGTTAGGAAGGAAGCATGGCTGAGTGTTTCTATGGAGATTAGAAAGACCAGCTCCTGTTTCCTAGGCASAGCTGTAATTAGCAAATGCTTAAAGTTAGAAGGATCTGTTGTTTTTACAAGGACATTTTGTTCCAGGAGTGCTTGTGTTTTCCTCCCCTTGCTCACGCTGTGAGAGGCCAGGACGCCAAAGGAGGCCTGGGCAAACAAGAGCTTTCTGTCTCTCTTTTACACACACACCACTTGAGCGAGAGGTAACCAGACTACAAAGAAACCTGGAATCTAAAGCTGCTTTTTCACAGTAGTTTCAGCACAATCAGGAGAGATTGCCCAAGAACAAAATTGATCTTGTTTAACTCAAAGGGATYGTTCCTCAGAATAGAAATTAAGGTTTCAGAGCACACTTTTTGACCTTTTCTGAGATTACCAAAAAGAGAAGAAGAAGGGTTTGAAGGTTAAATAAGACTAATTTTGACGCAACTAGGTATTTATAGATACCTTCAGAAAGTTATATGTCTGTACTCCATAAAGACAGGAACTTGTAATTTATTTCGTGYACAGCATCAAACAGCTTTTTTAATCTGCTACTAACTGCTACTCTTCTCACAGTGAATTGCTCCGGACTGGAGCAGGTGATCTGAGGGAAGGAAACCCCTTGAAATCCTAATATGAATTCCCTGAGTCTTCGGGAGCAGAGACGACATGTCCTTAAGCCTGGACAGCTCTGCTTCCCACTTCAGCTATGCTTCTTTAAACCATATTCTGATGTTGTGACCAGATGCGATTGGTTATATTTGAATGTGACACGTTTTTAAATGAAGTTTTTATTTTATCTTTTTCCCTATTACCACAGGTTTACATCCCCAGTCTATAGTTTGATGAAGTCAGTTCTGCCTCTTTGGTTGTGCCTACCTGTGAAAAAGTAGGAGGTGCTTTTTCAAAGCTTAATTCTTGGCTTTTTTTAATAGTCCCCAAATAATACAGATTGCCAGCTTTTGCACTTGACACTAAAGTAATATTTTAGCAGACTCAAACATTGTACTCTTATGAACTAAAGACATGTACATATAGACCAAAGGTATTTTCATGCACTTTTTCAAATAAGCCGAGAAAAAGCCGATTTCTTCTAGCTGCTATGTCATTTCTTACACTTTATACCCAGCCTGAGGTATTAAAAATATTGATATTAATAATCTATAATGGCTCTCGTTGTTACTTCCAAAGTCCTGCCTCTACAAAGTCTGTATTATCAGCCAAGCTTGACAGATACAGACATCCTGAACAAAAAGAAATCACCATCCTTCCTTACTCCTTGGCTGCATTTTCCAGCCTCTTTTCAGACAAATATAATATTTCAAATATTTCACAGAAAAATATGCCTCCTCCCAGACTCAGAATCATAGAGTCACAGAATAGTTGGTGTTGGAAGGGACCTCTGGAGATCATCTAGTCCAACTCCCCTGCTTAAGCAGGGTCACCTAAAGCATGTTGCCCAGGACTGAGTCCAGATGGGTTTTGAATATCTCCAAGAATGGAGACTCCACAACCTCTCTGGGCAACCTGTTCCACTGCTCAGTCACCCTCACATACACATTGATAAGATGTTCCTTCAGTCTTCTCTTCTCCAGGTTAAACAGGCCCAGCTCTCACAGCCTTTTCTCATAAGAGAGATGCTCCAGTCCTTTAATCATCTTCATAGCCCTTTGCTGGACTCTCTCCAGTAGCTCCATGTCTCTCTCGTACTGGGGAGCCCAGAACTGGACACAGTACTCCAGATGAGGCCTCACCAGGGCTGAGTAGAGGGGCAGGATCACCTCCCTTGACCTGCTGGCCATGCTCTTCCTAATGTACCCCAGGATACCATTGGCTTTCTTGGCCACAAGGGCACATTGCTGGCTCATGGCCGACTTGTCATTCACCAGCACTCCCAGGTCCTCCTCTGCAGAGCTGTTTTCCAGCAGGTCAGACCCTAACCTGTACTTGTGCATGGGGTTATTCCTTCCTAGGTGCAGGACCCTTTATTTCCCTGTATTGGACTTCATATGGTTCCTCTCTGCCCAACTCTGCAGCCTGTCGAGGTGCCTCTGAATGGCCACACAGCCCTCTGCTGTATCAGTCACTCCTGCCAGCTTTGTACCATCAGCAAACTTGCTGAGGAGGCACTCTGTCCCTTCATCCAGGTCACTGACGAATAAGATGAACAAGACTGGACCTAGTACTGACCCCTCAGGGACACCACTGGCTACAGGCCTCCAACTATTCTCTGCACTGCTGATGACAACCCTCTGAGCTCTGCCTTTCAGCCAGTTCTCAATCTACCTCACTGTCTATTCATCTGTCTCACACTTTCTGACCTTGCCTAAGAGGATGTTATGGAAGGCAATGTCAAAAGCCTTCCTGAAGTCAAGGTACACAACATCCACTGTTCTCCCCTCATCTACTCAGCCAGTCATCCCATCATAGAAGGCTATCAGAGACTCTTGAGACCTCTCTCTTATGTTGCATGTGGTTGCCCCTGCTTCTGGAATGGAGCTATGCATTTGGACCACATCAGCTGAGTCAGTGTGAGAAGGGTACCATCTTGTACCCAAATGTCTCAGATTGACATATCTCTAGGGAGTGATTTTGGTCTTCATGCAGACCACCCCAAAAATGAGCCATTTGGCTCATGGTCTTTCCTGCCATGTCCTTCAGCACTGATAGCAATCAAGAGACAAGAATACTGCTGCTGTTGCAGTCCTGTAATGGATAAAAGTCCCCATTTGTGAAGATCTGTAGAGTTGGGACCTCTCTCTCTGCTAATGTCAAATTTCTGATATCCTTTCACCAGGGCATCCGTGCTCTGTTGTATTTTAACAATTACTGGCTCTGGAATGTAAGTAACTTCCCGGCCTCTTTTATGGGGCTCTGAGGAGAGCTGCTGCTGCAGGATGATAACATTTAGTGGGTTTCCCCAGAGGCATGCAGTCTCAGGCGCCAAGTAAATGACCCACACTACTACATGTACGATAAGAAATTTTACCCAATGCACTTTGCAGCCTGCTTTAATATTACCTCTTTCATCTCCCCCTGCTTTCTTTAAAGCTGCGTGGCTTGCCTTTGCGGAACTTGTGTGGTGGTGGGTGGCCTATGCAGGGCAGGAGAGAAGGCAAGAGAATAATGGGCCTCAAGTCCACGGCCACCATGGAGCTAAGCAGCTGCAGAGCCTACACAGCAAACTCTTAAGCCATAAAACCTTAATCTCTTACCATGTTCAGGCATAGGTGGGAGCTGTTGTGATCTCATGTGACTGGTGCTCCATATTTACCTTTCAGAGGTGTATAGGATCTCTGCCTCATGGTCTTCTGCCAAATAGACATAAAACTCTGCAAAAGAAGAAAGAGTGGAATTTTATATTCATTTTCTGCCCTGAGCTATATCTTTTAAAAGATGCAGAGAATTTTGCTCTGGCTTTGTGCAAAGCCATATTATTAGATGGGAGGAGGTGATGAAGAGGAAGTTCATTTGCCTTGTGACAGAGGATGTATGCAGCACTGATTCCCAAACATTTTCCATTCACTCTTTCTCATTCAGGGTTTCTATTTTTTTTTTCTTTAGTTATCACAGGTGCAGAACCCCACCAGTATTTCTGCAAATATAATTGTTGCCTATGTTGGATGTCAAATTCAAACAAACAAAAGACAGCAAACTTCAGTAGAGTTTAGTGGGTTTAATCTGCAAGAACGCTTAGCTCTAGTATTGATTAAGCATATGACGGCGTACGTTTAATAAGAGAATTCAGGGTAAAGGCCTGAATGTAATTTCTCAGCACACTGGTATATTAGAAACTGGATTGTGCCATGTAGAAAACTGTTATCATTCAAGATACTGCAATAGACTGTCAAGCACATGTTTCCACCCAAAACAAAGGCAGCTCAGGAATTTGAATATCGTGGGAATCTGGGCTTTGTCTGGGTATTATTTTGGGAAAGGAATATTTGTGGGTGAATGAGAGACGATTCAGGTGGGGAAGGAGAGAGACAGCATGTGGGAAGCAGACAGCAAGGGAAACTGTAGCACAGCCAGAACTGCATGAATGCGTGTCCAGGGAGAAGCCTGAAAAGCCAGAGCTGTCTGGAAAAGATTTGGTGCTGCTAGAAGAGAAGTTGCCTCTGGTTGTTTGCGTCCTACTGTGCTTGTGAGAGCAGACTCTCTATATTCTTTTAAATAAAAAGCATCGCATCAGGAATGCTTGTCTCCATTATTAATATCCTTGCTTGGAAAAATCTTAAGGGCTTGAATTTTGTACAGCTGGAATGATGTAGAATTGGTTGTATTTTAACGTGATACATTTGAAAATCAAGCTTTTGGTTTTTCCTTTTCCCTTTCACCTATCAGTTCTTCATTGCTCTCGTTGTCTCTACACCTCAGGAGAGGCAACAGGTCTAGGTTAGTACCATGACACCCTGATGAAGCCTTGTTGCTGTAGCACAGAGACAGAGGCCAGCAGCACTTTCGGGCTGTCCGATGGCAGGAACTGGCCCTGCCATGGGGCTCAGATGTTTTGCATTAAGAGCTGATATTGACAGCTATAGGAGAGGCTTGAGTTCAGGTATCTAACAGTGATCCATCCAAGCCAATGTAAGTGCTTTATTGATTCACCTAGCTGTTCATCTGTGCTTTTGATGGATTCCTTTGACCCAGATGAGCAGGTTTCCAAAAGTCAGTTATTCAAGCAAAGGTTTATATGCAAGGTTTATGAGGGAACAGAGATACCTCTTGGTTGGAAAAATCTCCAGTCTTACTGGTTTGATCAAACTGAACTGAGAGTGCTCACAGCAAGTGAGAACATGAGACACTGCTTGCGTATTGCTGCTAGTTATTGATCTGGGCAAAGTCCTCCTAGTCAACGAGCCTGTTTGTCAGACTTGCTGACTTCTCCTCACAGCTGAGCAATCTTCTGTGGTTGTTAATAACACAATACACTGTCTGGGGAGCTTTTCTGTACAGTGCTGGCTGTTCCTGAACCCCAGGAAGAAAACAGCTGCACACAGTCACTGGCAGAGGTATCGCCTAGTGCAATGGTGACACAGTCAAGCAAAGGAGAGATCTACAGACGCCATCTTAAAATCAGCAAATATTTCACCATTAAAATGACAACCTGCTAAAGAAAACACCAATGATTCTGAAATCTGGCCAAAATAAACCAGCCAAAAGCTGGCCAGAAGTCTCTAGAGGTGATTCTGGACTTTCCTGTAGGTCAGGCCTAAAAGTAATATGACAAATTCTGAGAGTGAGGTTCATACTGCAGCCTGTAATAGCAACCCCTTAGGCAAAGCATGCTGAGACTTGAAAAGTAATTTGTACAGAAAAATCCCTCTGAGCTCCTCCTTCCTAGCACTCCTGGTCCTGGGGAGGATGGTGACCTGGGAGGTGGCACACTTTCCCCTGAGAGCTTAAAAGCAAACCTAGCAGCTAGAGAGGTCATCTGCTAATGGAGATGCCATCTTACTGGGCTTCTCTAATTGCAACCAGCAGTCAATCCATTGACATTTTTCAGGGCTCTGGCTGCAACTGGCAGGGAAAACAGAACAGCAGCCACTGAGATTCAAAGAACTTCATGCAATCTGGATCGTACATTTAGACAGTGTTTATTTAAAAAAGCTATTATCTACCAGCCGCTCATAAACTCTGTTATGCCCTGCAAGAATCTTTGCACTATGTAATCTTTATACAATGTATGTCTTGCTCCTCTCTAAATGCATATTCCACTGGTTTGAATTAGCTGCTAGGTCGCAGTGATTATGGTCATCATTCATCTAGAACAACTCAAATTAGATTTAGAAGTGGTGACGTCACTCATACATGGGTAGTGTCTGTGCATTAGGGGCATACTGTCCCCAACATAGGCCAAACTTGTCTTATATTTTCCTCTGGTGTCTTAAAAAGTATCAAATTTATGCAGGAAAACCTTTCCTTCTTTCACTGCAAGAGTGAACATACTGCAGTTAGTGTCATTTGGCACCTTAATTGTCATCCTCAAAACTCTCCCCCTCTGATAGATTTTCTGTTTAACCCAATGCATTTACAGAGAACATTCTTTATATCCGTTATGTCTGTGGACACCTCCCTTTTAGCATCTGTGACATATTATGCAATGTTTCTTCTGGCTCTCTACGAAACAGAAACCATATGAAGGTTCAGTGTCAGTGCTCCCTCAGACCTACCTAATGCTGGCCTCGACATTGAGGTTGGAGATCCACTGAACAGCAAAATGAAACAAATCACTGATGTAACATTGCATTTTTCCTAGTAATGATCTCAATATCAACAGAATTTGTTGTTAGGGGTAGGGCTCAAATATTTGTACTGAGATAGCCTGGGCAACAGCTACCACTTACATCTTCRTACTTCGTACTGTACTTCGTACAGGTAATTGCTATCACCAGAGTGACTATCACCAGATTCTCAGCAGATAATTAATCAGTTCTCAGAATATTAAGATTAGGCCTGTCTACAGCTTAAACCCTCTTTCTGCCTCAGTGCTCCCTATAATAAACATAGGAATAGTGGTAACTATTTGCAGTAACAACAGTATAAAGATATGAAGGCTGATCATGCTAAAAAGATAATTTGAATAGTCCATGCACGGTAGAGAGTGGAGAAGCTCAGTGTGAAGTGAATCCAGTCATAAGCATGGCAGGCACAGGGAGGAAAATGGGGGAAGAGTAGACACCAATATAACTGTGTAGGTGATAGGTAACAGGGGATAGAATTATTTTTGAAAGCTTTTGAATTACTTTTTTTATGAATTATGTTTTTGAATTACCTTTTTTTTTTTTTTTTTTTTGGTGGACAACAAGTTTAGTATGAGCCAGCAATGTGCCTTTATAGCCAAGAAGGCCAATGGTATCCTGGGGTGCATTAGGAAGAGCGTGGCCAGCAAGTCGAGGGAGGTGATCCTGCTGCTCTACTTAGTCCTGCTGAGGCCTCATCTGGAGTACTGTGTCCAGTTCTGGGCTCCCCAGTACGAGAGAGACATGGAGCTACTGGAGAGAGTCCAGCATAGGGCTACGAAGATGATCAGAGGGCTGGAGCATCTGCCTATCATCTCCCCTATGAGGAAAGGCTGTGAGAGCTGGGCCTGTTTAGCCTGGAGGAGAGAAGACTGAGGGGAGATCTTAGCAATGTGTGCAAGTTCCTGAAGGGAGGATGTCAAGGGGATGGGGACAAACTCTTTTCAGTGGCAGGACAAGAGGAAATGGGCAGAAATTGAAGCACAGGAAGTTCTGCCTGAACGTGAGGGGGAATTTCTTCACTGTGAGAGTGACAGAGCACTGGAAGAGGTTGTCCAGAGAGGCTGTGGAGTCCCCTTCTCTGGAGATATTCAAGGCCCGCCTGGATGCAACCCTGTCTAACATGCTCTAGGTGACCCTGTTTGAGCAGGGGGGTTGGACTAGATGATCTCCAGAGGTCCCTTCCAACCTCAACCATTCTGTGATTCTGTGATTCTGTTATCATTCACCAGCACTCGGTTACTTGAGTGTACCTTTTAAAAGCCTGTAAATTTTGAAAGGATGTTTAAAAAGTATTTACCATTTTTCCAGGAGTGAACTAGAAAACAGAGTGTATCTCGCTAAGCATCTGAGGAATACTTATGTGCATGTTAGCAATGTTGAAGGCCTACTGAACAAAACAATATTAGCCCAGCGTCTATAGGGTAAAGTAAGTCTTCAAAGTAAGGACCAAGTCTTTTTAATTCATGTGATTGAGTAAAGTTCAGCTTCAGTATATCTGGAGAAAAGTTTTACAATGTAAAAGAAATAGCATGGCATGCCTAATTTCCCTTCCTTTTAATTTTGGTGCAATTTACCCATACAATTAGAGACTGATTTCTCGTTTGTGCAATGAATTTGTACAAAGCAAAATGACAGCAGCAGAGGTTCCAGCTCTGAACTTGTTGTTTTCTGTTGGCTTATATCAGAGCTGGGAATACATATTTTGCAGCTTTTGTGGTTTACAAGAGTGATATTCACCTTCTGCAGAAGGCCTTTGTCTCACTTAGTTTACAAGGCTGAGTTTCTTCAGGTAACTCAAACAAGACAAGTCTGGTTTTCTATCCAAAACCATTCTCCCACGAAGTAGAAGCAAACCCACCCGAGGAAGCTAAGTCAGCGCTCACAAGTGCTCTTATCAGCAAAACATTGTCATACAACATCAATCAGAGAACAGGCAGCCATACAACACTGTAATAAAAAAATGTATTTGACATTTTCTAAACTATTTACTGCTTTATTGAATACCATACTGTTCTGAATGACGACTGTGAATTCCAGGGGACAACCCAGCCCACTCTCCCTTCAGCACTGGAATTTTAATGGCTCCGATAAGAAACGGCCATCTTTCATCAGATATTGTAGTGTTTATTTTAGCTTTTTGCCTCTTTTGTGGCAATTGTGTCTGCACACAGGCCTAGGGTATCAACTAATGATAGTCAACCCTTTCAGAAGCCTCACCAAAGCACTTGAACTGTCCATTATGCAGGGTAGCATGAGATAAATTTATCAGAAGCATTTGCACAGGGCTTCAGCAAAGGAAGTGGTATGTTGTGTATATTGTCTATAGGCTCGAGAGCACAAATAGCACCAAATGATGAAAAGATTCAGTCTGCAAGAAGAGTCTGTTCCCTCATTCAAGTTTCATCTGCGCCAAGTGAGCTGGTGCCTCTGTGCAGATGTAGGCGTGTGGATGAAAAGTGTGGAAGACTCAGTTACATTTAGTTTTATTTTAGACTTCCTGTCTTTTGACTTCCTGGAGTTTAAACCCAAAGAGTATACCATGATTATCTAAGCTGACACTCACTTGTTACCCAATTCAGGGCATGCAAACAGAAAGAACAATAAGTACAGATTTTTATTTTTACCAGCACATTTTGATTTATAAGCACATTGGATTATAGGACACGCTAYTACTTTTACCATTTCCAGCCCAAGAGCTAAACCATCACATATCAATGTATGTTTTCCTTTTTTCTTAAATAGATGCTTATTGTGGTCAAATGCTTATTGTGGTAAATCAATTTCCCTTACTCTCCAAAAGCAGACAGAGAAAGATAGTAATGGGCAGCTCCACGATATGTTAGTGTATTTGTTACTGGTTTCCTTGAACTTATTTATTGTGCTTCCCAAGACTGTTGTCTACAGCCTCAACAATCAGAGCTCATTCTCAGTGAGATCCCCAGTTCTTTGAAGCGAGTTCCTACCTTTGGTCATATACTCTTGATCTTTGTAATTTCATTTGTGGGTCTGAATCTAGAAGAAAGGTGGAACAAATGGTCATGGCAGATGGGCAGTTTGCTGGGCATCTCTTTTCCCAAGATGTTATTCGGAAGTGATGTTGGAAGGGTTTTTATTACACTGTAGTTGTTTTTCTCTGCACCTAGTTCCAAAGATGTTCAGAAGAGTAAATCGACACCTTTAAAAAATTCCACTGTACATCTGAAACAAATGCAAAGTTTCGCATAGCCCCTGTGGGATTTTCTTGAAGTCCATGGGCAGATTCCTGGGCAGGAGGTAAGGCTGGGACTCAGCTTTAGTCTGTCTCTGAATATTCCTTGAGGTTGGGCACTTTGCATCAGGGAGACTCAGCATGTCCTCTCTTTAGACCTTTTCAAGGTTATGGTGGCATATCCTTTTGGGATGCTTCTACAGAGTTGCATGATGGTGGATGTTATGGTCGCCAAGTGCTACCTCCCTAAGACAGAGGTCACCCCAGGCTGTGACCTCCCCACAGCACAGCCCAGGAGTGCTCCCCACAGCCTCCAGGGGACAGGGGTGGCCATCGCTGGCCCTGAGCCCCACAGCCAAACCCCAGGAAGGATGTGCTCAGAGCCCTCATGGCCAGAGATCTGGGTCCCCTTGAAATTAATATCAATTGTATGGCTAAATCCTCAAGAAAATTCTTAAAGGTAGAACGGGAGGTTTCCATTTGCTTTCGGTTGCAATTGATGTCCTAGCTGCTCCTTACGTCTTTGGAAAAAATCAGCCCATAAAGAACAGAACTTTTCAGTGACCCGAAATAAATGCAGAACCTGTGCAAACACCTACATTTTTCTACTTCCCTGGAAGCCCCCCATTTGTTTTGCTAACAGTTGTTGTGATAATTTATGTTTTCTGAACATCAGCRTAGAAGTCTTAAGAAAAATATAATATGTGGTTGATTTTCCAGGAGGATTGAAACATTCAGTACATGAGCCATGAACTCTAGAGAACACTCCCTCAAGGTGAACTGCACTGGGTCAGGTCCCGCCGAGCACACTAGGGGATGCGGGCTGCACCTCAGGTTAATGACTTACAATTGCATGTAATCATTCCTAAAGCTGCACGTATAGTTAATGCATATCAGAAGTCAGTGAGACTATTCAAATTACTTCAATTTCCTCATAATTTATGATGTATGTTTTTGACATCTTCAGTTATTTATCTCTCCTCCTAGTGTTGCTAGCCAAAGCAAGGAAGGGAGAAACAGATGCAGTAATATTATGTTTGAGCAAAGGGTCACATTTTTTCAGGGACAGTAGAATTTAGATAGAATGGCATTAAAGAACTTGAAAGTCAGAAAGCTAGCAGAGAGATCAGTCTAGTGTAGAGTCAAAGCAGCTGAAGCAGTCTTTCCTCATTCTCCTTCTACGGTGAATCATTTCCTGACTCTGGAAGACGGATTCTGCTCATTTAAGTAGTTTTCCAGGGTGTATTTTATATTGTAGACTGAAGTTTTTTACAATATGCCACTTATGACTTTTCATAACCCTAAAAATTCGAGGTTTTTTAGTAGGATAAAACCCACTTCAGACACGGCACTTATAATAAATGGGACAAATTCTATTCTCAGTTACAGCTATGCAACCCTCCTCCTTAATACATGTAATAATTGAGCTTAGTAGAGGTAGTGGATGAAAGACCTGGAGTTCCAAAACCCATGCTCAGATGCATGTGTGTGGCTAGGACTAAAATCAATGGGAGTCCCATGTGTACATCGAGGGTAGACTTTGGCTTGTGATTTTTATTGTTTGCTCTGTTGAATAAAATTGATTCCAGCATTACGTTTCTCAGTCAGAGTTATTTCTACATCATGCATCAAAATGTTGGCTTCAATCTCTTCCTCTTGATGGTAGCTTTGAGGAGTATTTGTCTTCTGGTTAGTTTGGGCCCAGCATTAATCATTCTCAGGCTTCCTCTAACCTTCTTTTATTATTTTACTGATGGCAGATTTAACTGTTGGCTCACCTTTATTTCCAAAACAGATGAGTTTTATTAGTCTCTAATATTAACCAGATCCAAGCAGTTGATAGAGTTGAACCAACATGGGCCAGGCTCTCAGCTGGTGACCTGCAGCCCCCCTATTCTGGTCGCCCTGTGCAGGCTGCTCAGATGGTCTGACAGGACACAAGGGGCCCAAAGTCACCTTCCCCGAGCATCCGCACACGGACAAAACCTGGCCCAGCTGATGGCTGTTCTGTTGAGCCATCCCCATGGGGATTAAAACAATGAGGCCTATTCAATCTGCTGCGTTATAACCAGGAAGGTGCTCATCTCTGAGTGGTATGTTGTGGGGTTTTTCGGTTGGATGGATTTGATTTCTTTCCTTTTTCTTCTTCTTCCTAGTAGGTGAAATTTAGAGCTTCAGGATAAACCTATTGCCTTCTCCAGTTTGTATCAGGAGTGCAAGTCTGAAAGAGGCTGTAAAAGCCTTGGTCAGGAGCTGGGGGCTCTTCCTGAAACAGCAGACCTTGGTATTTGTCTTCTCACTTTGAAATCTGGCTAGATCTCTAATATAAAAGCTAGGCATCATGTTTAAAAATACAGGCAATCTCATAAGGATAAGGTTTTCTTTTTTTTTCTCTCTTCTCTTTTCCTTGCTCTTAGGGATGGAGCTTCGCAGCTCACACGTGGTTCTAGGTCTGCAGACAGCTCTTGTGCTCTGCCAGCAGTGCCATTTGTAAAGTTTACCTACAAGGCTTATGAAGGAAAGAGGAAAGTGGTGAGGAGAGGGGATATCATACTGCTACTTGGAAGCCATATGGCACGTCTGAAGAACTCAAGATTTGAATATTTAGGGTGCTCTTCTCTAGCAGCTTCAAATGCAGCAAAAGAAACAGCATTGCCTTTTTCATTCCCTCTTTATGTCACTCCAGTCGTTATCAGTGCAGCCCACTTCTGAGCGTTGGCTTGTGTGCTCTAAAACAGGACAGCCAGACTACTTGAGAGTACATCATTTTAAAGGGGACATTCAGCTTGTTCATACTGGTTAAGCTGGATTTTAAAATCTCTCAGTTCTCAAGCAATTTTTAATTATAGGATCGCTGGGCAATTCAAGTTGAAAGGAACTTCAGAAGGTCTCTAGTCCCACCTCCTGCTCAAAGTAGGGTCAACTATTTTCTGCATGTTTGGAAAAAAATAAAGCAAAACTCACTCAAAACATTACCTATTAGACTTTATTTTTAAATGTGTGACTTTTCTTAGAGCTCATACAGCCTTTAAGAGAATGAATTTTATACTCAGTCTCATGTTTTATCCCTATTCCCATATCTCATAGTTGCTTTTAGAATAACTTGCAGTAGAAGTGTAACCGAGGGCCACAGGCTCTCAGTGCAATTCATGGCTGGGGGCTGTGAATCAAACAACAAATAGGCAGCTGAACTGGGATTTGAAGCCTTGTCCTCATTATAAGTTCACATTCATTCTCATACGTTTTCTGTGCTTGTTACCTGCACTTAGGAAGCCTGAATAAAGGCATAAGGGCTCATTTGTCCTGGTGTGCTGGATCTATGAGTTGTTGCTGCAGTGACATAGACTCTGCAACTATGCACAGCAGTTATTCTCCTGTCTGTAGCTGTTATTCCATCCGTCCTCAATGTTTACTAGTAGCAAAAATATTTGTGATGTGGAGATTAATTCCTGCAGAATAAATCACACACACATCTGTGTAGGATGATTTCTCTTACAATGGTCTTGGCTGTAGTACACATGACAATTGCCATATTTCTTGAGAAAGACAATATGTGGGTTTTTTTTTTTCTTTTTCCTAGTTTATTATCAGTTCTTTGCTCTATGCCTTGGTCTATTCATGTAAATTCCTAACTTCTGCCTGTGGCTTGTAAACTGAGGTATGAGGTCATATTATGGTCTTCTAGGGAGAATAAAATATGTTTTCCATGGAAGAGCTAGAGTTTAGGTTGTTCCTACTTCGTGAATATGGTAGCAGAGTGTTTCATGACTGAGCTTAGTGCCTATGTGCCAAAATGCTGTCAGCCACAGAGACATCTACTACAGTATGATAAATAGAACTAGAGAAAACAGGTCGGGTTTTTGGAAAGATTTGGGATGGTCTGGGCCATAGACTCCGAATACAAACTAGGCCAGACAATTGCCAGAAAGTGTAGCCTTAGCTTGAAACTTTATCCTCTCAACATTTTATTAAGTTCTATACAAGCCATCCTGCTTGCCTGCCATATCACTTAATGTTAATGAAATGTTGTGGCAGGAACAGATCTATAAAAAATTCTAGGTGCCGTAGCTGTGCAGTCCAAGGGCTTGAGGTAACACCACGTTCATGTCACACCGCAGGGCCATTCCTGCACTAGCTCTCCTGTTATGTCTAATCATTTCCTTAGGATGCCTGTTCACTGCATACCTCATAATACTTCTAAGATGATTTGAGACCTCCCAGGGTCTGTAAATATAAAGCCAGAAGAGTGTTGTTTTTTAAAATTTTATTAGGATAATGCTACTTGAGCTGTTTTTAATCTCAGAAGATGTTTCCTTCAGACCAGTTTTCCAGGTGTTATAGTTGCCACTGCATTTAAAAGGCCTACTTTGCCATTTTAAAGTATCCTTCTGTACTTTCTTGCTCAATCAGAGCATGGTTTTATGTATCCTTATACTTTAATTCATCTCAAAAGCCAACATTTACAACTGAGCAATATGTTAATATTTATTTGCTTTAAAGTTAACCTGAGCCTGAATGAAAAGAAAAAAAAGTAGGGAATATACATGCAAGAACTATGCATGAAGACTTCAAGAAATATGCATTAGTTAAGCAAAGACGACACTGTCATTCAGCTGAGGCTTAACTTAGTGCCAGCATTGCTGAAGCCAAAGACAGATCAGAAGGGTTTTGAATATATTTTAGAGAATTACATTGCCCAAAACTTGTTCCTTATCCTCCATCAGCAGGGAATAAGAGCTTAAAGCTTTATAAATAATGCCAAATGAAGTACCACTCTGGACAGTGTAACTACACATTTGCTTAGGAAATATGTTGCGCGTACATTGATTAACAGCCTTTTTAAAAATCCCGTGGGTGAACATTGCTACTTTCCCGCCACATCTACTGGACAATCATTGCTAGGCATGTATTGAGAGAAATGAGTAACCAGTAGCCCGTATGTGAGTATGCATGGATTTCCCTACAGCATTATAATTCTGTCAGTGTCAGGCTTCTTTCAGTTCTCTTTAGAAGAATTCCAGGAAATCGGATGGATTTTAGGCCATTAGACTGATTATAGAGCAGCCAAGTCATAAGGGTAAAGTGATCCATAACTATCCTCAAGTATCCATTAAAGCCCTGCTGAAACATGATCTACTACTGATTAAAGGGGATCAAGAGGGGAAAAAAAGAGCTTTTTGAGTTGTAATGTGCTGAATGAAAGAGATCAATAAATGAACCGGGGAGTTCTGAGAATCCGCTTGTCCTTGCAAATGTTTTATTTTAACTTCACAGGGAGAAACTGTACCTAGACCCTTCACATCAGCTCCATGGGAATCAGATCAATTTTATGGGTTTGTAGGGAGGATAGGGAGGTTAGCACCGTTAATGGAAAAATACTGACAACTGTATCAAATGGGGCTATTAATTGGAAACACTAGCAACATGTTTCAAAGTAATGGTTCACCTTAATTGCCTTAGGGAATAATTTAGCTGAATTGGAGAGTGGCTTAAAGTTGTGTGTATTTCTAAAACTTAAGAAGAAAAAAAATGTGGCAAAGATGAAATATCCATCTATGGAGGCTCCTGGGAAATTGTTAACTTTGAAAAAAACACAGAATGACATTCAGTGGTCAAGCAAGCTGACAACACAGAGTAGGAGAATGGAGAAGAGGCCAATGAACCTGTTTGAATGAATCCTTCAGAGACAGGATTTCCACTGAAATCAGTATTGTTCACAAAGGGGACTGGTGGAGTGCAGCAGAAGCATTTGTCAGGGAAGACAAAGAAGAGACGAATAGGAATAACAGGGAAGCCCACAGGAAAAATCAGTGAATTGTGAGAGTTCACAAAAGGCATGCAGAACTGAATGAAGATGCTGAAGGACAGCGATCCTAAGTCATGTGTGCTGTGCCTGCATACGTACAGTCAGCCCACCAGGATGGTGGCTTTTGCTGCTTGGGAGCTAATTTCTGTTACTGAAGTTTTCATTTTGTTTTGTGCACAAACTGGCAATCCCAAAGGGAGCTGCTCTCTAGAGAGCTCAGTGCTTCCTGACAGCGAGCAAACACCAGTGAGGTTTCTGATTACGCTCATGCAAAATTACTAGATCCTTCTGAAAATTGGGCTGAGTCCTTATTAGCAAAGACTGAGATAGAGATGGGGGAAAGAGTAGTTGTAAACAATATCGCACAACTGCTTGAAGTCATCAGTTGGGCTTGATGTGTTTGATAGAAGTTGTGGTACAAGGTTTGAGGAGGAGTGACTAGGACAAAAAAAATGTGACGGAAGGTGAGAATGACAGAATCGAAGTCTTGATGGTGCATTAAGTGAGAAGCTTTTACTATTATTTATTTCTTAACCACTGATGATAGTCACTCTTAATGCGTTAAACATTAATAAACTATGACAGGACTGAAAATAAAGCACTGGGCTTTGGAAACATAGAAGCAATCTTTTAGCATAAAAGTGGTTATATTAAAGGAATAACATTTAACTTGCCATGCCAGATGTGTTTTATTATTTATGTGACATCTTTAAAGAAGTAGTGCTGTCCACAAGTGCAGAAAGAGATTTAAAAGCAATATTATATGGAATAGCTATAGTAATAATTACTTAGAAATTAGCAGGAACTTAGCAAAATCCATTATCTCTAGAAGATTATTCCAGATAAGAAAGTGATGAGATGGCATAGATTTATTAATTTTCTGGGAAGATGGAGTACTAGTATACAGCAACATTCTACTGGGATTATTCTTCATTTGACCTTCTACAATAAATAAAGATTGCTTGTGAGAACTTCTCACCAAAGAAATGCAAACAAAAATCTTTGCTACAAGTCATTTTTACTATTTTTTTCAATGATAAGTGCAAATGCTGTATGAAGAATTACTCTTAAAGGAATAAGACTTTACATTAAAAAAAGCCCTAATGCAAGGCTGGATCAGAGCTTTCCCTCTCACGATGTGCTACAGAGATGTGTTATGTGAATGAGCTGCAGAGCACACAACATAGCACTACACTGCTGGCCAACTGAAATGAGGTTGAGAGCCAACATGTGCCACATGCTGATTAGAAGAACCATAATTTGAAGCTATACGACCCCGGACAGTCTCTAAGACCAAGAATTTTGTAAGATGTGGAGAAGGTTTGGATTAATTGATTATAAAAACAGTTAGAACCATCACCAGGAATATTTTGTGAAGGATAGATTTTAGGGCAATGCCTCTCTCAAACCTTCTCTTTGTGACACAGTCAACAGGCAATGAAGTGCAATTTCATGGCCCAGTATAGTGTTTTCAACTGAAACTGCTGAAAGACAAGATGAACCAAAAAAATCTGGGACCCACTGCTTTTGGGTTCACATCACACTCTAAGTAATACAAAATAGGGGTGAAATTTTTGTGCAGAGAGCTGATTACACCACAAATGCCTTCCAAGAGATGTTTGTATCTCCCTCTGATGCATCTGATATGGACCATGGATGGAGGCAAAGCACAGGGCTGGAGCAACAGTGAATCTGGCAATTGCTGTGTTTACTTTCCCATCTGGAGAATCCAGATTCGGTCATTCAGAGAATCTCATTTGGTAATTCAGATTAGAGTATATCAAGTTGTCTAATTTAGACAGCTGAGTGAAGTAGGCAGACCAATCAATACTACGTATCCTAACAGATGCTACCAAAACTATCAGAAGACCACTAGTAAGTTCAGCTCTGAAAACATTTGTTGTAGCTAATCTAACTATATGACCAAAGGTGCTGAAATTTCAGCCACAAACAGCTTACTGTCATTTAAAAGCAGAGCTGAGATGAATGTAGGGCTGTGACCCCTTATGTAGCTTTAGGTCTAAAAGCCATTTCCGCAGAGGAGGTAGTGTTGGACTTCATTGATTACAACTTCATGGGGGGCTTCAGCCCAGCACCAGGGACACAAAGCCAGTCTCACAAGCTGGAATCTGTACAAGCACTTCTCTCAGGGCTGTAAAAGACTTTTGGCAAGTGCATTAATATCCATGTTCTGAGTAGGCACTTCGAATCACCTTGCTTTGAAATGCTGTGAGGAAGAACTCAGCAGATACCTCTAATGCAAAGATCAAGCAGAGTGAATTAACCAGGACATCGACTGAGACACTCTTGCTTCTCCTTTCTCAAGTGGCAGCTAGAAGATTTGCTCTGAAAGCACTTGAGTTCACACACAAARTAAGATCAAATGAAGGATAGGATTCCCTTGCTCTGTAACCCTGCCAGCTTCCATAAACTATCGCCTTTCTTCTTCTAAATCAAGCCCTACTAAAAGTGAAATAAGCCTAAATTAAACAAACTTGTTTCAAAGAGCACAAGCTGAGAAAGTGTGCAGTAAGGTATCTTTAATTTCAGGTTTAGCCTTAAATTTCTAAATCTCCTGCCAACTCATTAAAATCTGAAGTCAGTAAGACTGAAAAATTCTCTATTGGAAAAAATGTTCTTTGCCAGATTCGAGCAAGGAATTCTGCAGGCTTTGCAACTGCACAAGGTCCAGCAGTGATTATGTCGGAAAGTAGTCTGAGGTACTGACATTGTTAATTTTTTCTCCAACAATCCCATAGACTGATTCAACTTAATAAAGTGGCAACTTGGTTCTATTGTCAAGTCAGTGTCAAGAAAGTGAAATTTTGGAAATTTTGTCCAATCATGTGCTACTATTTTGCCTGCTCTGGTAGTTTCTGAGAAACTCGAAGCAATGAGAGTTTAAGAAGGTATCTTATGCCTAATTGCCTTGGGAATCATCTTATTAATAGGGCCAAGCCCACAACTGCTCACCAGCTTGATTGCAAAAACGAAACATGGAACATTTCTTGCTTTCTCTACCTTTTCAACAGATCTGTAATTTATTAAAATATCATAACACTTTTGTAACTTTAGACTAGTATTTAACATGAACCATTTCAAAGTAACCCAGAAATAGGAAGTGATTTAYGATTATGATGCCAGGAATCCGTGAAGCATGTGCTCGTCCAATGGCACAGGTCTCATGTAATATGAATGTCTTCCAAGGAGTAGGGTTGAGTGAACCGATTACCCGGAGCCACAGCCTAATTGGTTTTGGTTTTTTCCCTCAGTTATTTTTTTCTAGAAGAACTGCTGATCTCAGAGTTGGCTCAGGAGCTCTTGACAGTTGTCAGAATTTCTGTGGTAATTCTGTTCATTCAGGGCATGGACCAACATGCTCTATGACAATGCATTTGTTATCCTAAAATACCAGAATAGGACACAAATCCAAATCACAAAGGGATGTATTTTTGGTTGGTTAGCAGTGGTGGAATAACCAGTGCATGATATGTAATCTTCTGCTACATCACAGCCAATAAATAAATACATGAAATACCTTATATAAATGAGAACCACAGCGAGAAGCTGAACGTAGAGCTTCTGAAAGTCCCTGTGGCTCCTAGGTTACTTCACAAGGCAAGCACTGTCCCACAGTGCGGGCTCCACAGTGGCACGATGTGGTACAGCGCCCTACACTTCAAAGGAGTTCACTTGTCTGGCACTAGTTGAAGACTTGGCAAGAAAGATTGTCCAACGGCTCTTAGAGACAAAAAGAGAATTGGCCACATTTCCAGAAGCAGACATGATAATTCTCCTGCTCAAAACACAGAGACCCATATGACCTAATTCAGGCAAGAATCATTTTATTCTTTCAGAGAGAATTGCTAATAATGATGGTTTCTGCATAGCAAGAATAGCCCAGGAGAGAGCTTCCCAAACCCTCCATGGTTTGGAAACTAGCAGTAGCAATGGCAGCAGTAGCAGGATTTCAGGGCTGCAGTCCTAGCAGTTTTCAAGCCCAAAGGAGACATGCTTCTGTTTGGTGCCCATTTACATCCCACTTAGAGGGAAGCTGTGTAACTCTTAGCGACAGTGATAGTCGCATTATACTTCCTAGCAATCACTGCAGGATGATCTATTCATATACGTATCAAGGAAAAGATTGTAGTTGCAGATAAGAGACCGTATTTCAAAGATATTTGTTGGCTTTTAGTTGCAGGAAGGTACTTCGAGTGTTTCTTATTGTCACCATCAGTCATTTTGATACCAGAAAGGACCACTCTTCTCAGTGAAACCTCAAGGTGTCTTCAACAGAGGAGAGAAACAGACCGATGAATCATGTCAGAGAAAATGTATGGATGTAGGACCTCCAGCTGGGTATCTGTTGTCCCCACTGTGTAGGTTTGAGGCTGCAACAAATAACTCCCCCATTTGGGAAACAGAGCCCAAATAAATGTTGTGAAAAAACCTCTGTGGTATTCTTAGGATAGTTTCGTACAGCCTCAGCACTGCTGCAATGAACAGAGGTGCAGACAAAGCGGTATCACAGAGCAGTATAGACACAGTAAAGGGAAGTGTAAATTCTGCATGTTTAAAAGGGTCAGCATGACTGAGAAGCAGCAGATTGCAGTCAACAGAAAGGAAATCAAGACTGCTTGATATTCCAGCCATTTAAATAAATGAGAATAACATTTCTAAGCAATAGCCACATAAAAGCATGAAAAGCATGAGGAAATGGCATACTGTGATTTAAAAATAGCTTAGCTTAAGCCATGGCAGCCATGCTGAGAATGGTGAGAGCTGCACAGCTGCACGATCGCTCCTGCCTTACATGACCTAGAGCATGCACAGACTCTCTTGATTTCTTCCTCTGTCCTAAATCTGTGCCTGGCTAAGGATTCCAGAGACCTTTAATGTTGCATTGCAGATCAGGATCAAGGGCCAAGCTATGTAGTTGTTATAGAAGAGCCAAGACACATGTAACTTTAGGCTCTCTGGACTGGAAGGGGAAGAGGGTGCAATTTCAAAGGAATCACTAGAGTGGAAAGAATATGTGGAAATTCCTCATTCACAAGTGGAGCTATGTAAAACTTGGCCCTTGTGCTTTTCAGAGATTTGCTGTCTTTCTCTTTTATGTCAGTTCATGCAGGCTTGCACCCCCTGGCTTTTCTTTTGTGTTCTGGGAATAGAGTAAACCCTAAAAGTAGCAAGAATCATCTGGTCTCACAACCTAACCATGCAAAATCCCCTGGCTGGCTTGGCTTTGACGTGAAATCATAAATCAGTCCAGGTTCACATAAAGGGTTTCTGAGCTGCAGCAAAACTTCAGACAAATGTGAACTTAGTTTTGGATTATTTTTATGTAAGTTTTCCTCTTAATTTCATCCCTTCTGTGTTTTTTTCATCAGCAAACATCTGGAAATTGCATAAGCTGGAGTATTATGGATGATTATCTTCTCTCTCTCCTCCTCTCTTTTGGTGTATCATTAACTTTTCCTGTTGTTCCTTCTCTTTCTGTTCCACAAATGCACTTGAAAAAAACTCAGCAAAAAGTATGTTAGAAAGACTACAGTAGCTCTAGGACTGGGAAAATAATGTATTCACAGGTCACACCAAGTGAAGAGTCTGAAAACCTCTCTTTGTGAGGTCTACTCTTGGTATGTTTGGACTATTGACTGATCTTATCACAAAAAATAARTGCTTATATTGCAGTTTAACATGAAGGTCATTAGGAATAAATATATTTCTTTAGGTAGGCCATTGTCCACTCATTAATTTCACTTGTGTTTTTTTAATGTCACAATTCCATCTAGCTCAGAGCTAGATGCTGGCTGATTGCATTGCACAGCCAGAGAGCAAAAAGAAACAAAGTGGTAGATCTAATCTAGCCATTCTTTTAAAAACCTTTTAACGCAGTCCTTCACAGAATACTAAAGATGTTTAGAGGCTTTAAGGTTTATAAGCAAACAGAGCATCAGTAATCTAGTTCCAACAGATCTAGAAGTGACATGATAATGAAGTGAGAGAATGGAGGGGATGTATGAAAATGATAGGAAAAAGGCAGCCACTGAACTGTCACAAAAAGTAGACCTAGGCCCAATTTTTCTGCTGACTGTGCAAATACTGAGTCAAATAAGTAAAATGTCTGTCAACTGTTTGTGTATTCTTAAGCAACACTCACTATATATTTTGTAAAAATAACTAACACAGAAAAAAAATTACAGCTTTTACAGATTTTTTCTTTTTTGCAGTAATTGCAGTAAAACTGGGGCCTCTTCAGACAACCCAGCTATTTTTTATAGCCCTTCAGAAAATGCAGTTTCTATTAGTCTAATGTATAACATTGGCATGAGGTCTAAAGAGGAAGAGAAGATTCCCCTGAAGAATGACTCAGGGTCAAAAAGCATAAGGTTAGCAAAGAGAGTTGGACAAAATCAGCAGGAAGGCTTGAAAATATTCTGTTCTCCTTGCACCTTGTACAATACATAGGTCATTTCCATTTCAACACAGACAGGTTGTAAAAACTGAAGGAACTGGGAAAGATATAATAGTGACATGCAAAGTCTTAGCCAACCCAAAGGTATCCAACAAGCCTAATCCAGCGATGTAGCTTGCAGGCCCTGAAGGTCTGGACACTGTGGGGAAGGAGAGAAGGCGTCTGTGGGAAGGTGTCTGCATGGGGCTTCTGTGCTCCCATCTTCTACCAAGGGGCTGACAACTGAGAAGAAGGTGGTTGGCAGCATGGAGAAGACCACTAGCAGGAGCGAGTGGTGGATTGCTCAGCTCTTCTGAGTCAACTGGCAGCTCCTGCGCAGGCTTCCTGCCCAGCCACTTGTGCAGGGCTGGGTGAAGAGGCCTCAGTGCTTGTCACCCCATTGGCCCTGCAGCATGGGAGTAGGGGGACTGTGAGAAGATGGTAGTGATACGCTGCCTTCCCGAGGAAAGGAGAGCTCCAATTTTCACCCTTGTGTTTCGCAGTTAAGAGAACAGTGGTGGTGTTTGCCTCCAGGAGATTATTTGTTCTGTCCTTTCCTGTCTTCATCAGACAGAGTAATGTTTAGGCAAGCCTATTTTTTAAAAAATTTTGTTGCTTGAAAGCAGAACAGGTTCCAAGTGGGCCATTTTAAAGTAGGACTTAAGAGGGCACTCTTAGCTGTTGAACCCAATYCTTTAGCTGGCAGTCAAGATGTAGCAGAAGGATGACAAGTATATTTCCACTTGGTATCCAGCAGGAGAAAAAGTTGTTGTGACAGAGAAAGACAAATGTACAATTTTGTCAGAAACAGCAAGAATCAGCCAATAACACTTTTGTGACCACTTGAGAGACTTCCAGACTGCTCAATGCACAACCATCACACTTCAGCACTCATGAGGATCAGCCAGCTTGCCTGCTGACCTTGGCTAGGATTACTCATTGAGTTGTCTCTGGTTGGCAGTTTAGCCTTGTTCACGTTCGTTAGCTTCACATCCCAAGCGAGTGTGAAGTTCTCAGCACAGCCACCAGGTTGGTTCAAACAGTGGGCATGTTCATGAGCATTACAAGGATTCGATCCCGATGGTATTTCTGGCCCACTCCTGCAAGCCCCAAGTACCTAACTAAGCATCTRAGCTGGGTGGTGTGGTGGCCTACCTAAGCCACCTCCAGACTGCTTGAAATTTAATCCTTCCATCACAGAAGATACAGAGCCAATTGCAAATATTGAAGCCCTTTCTATAACACCTCCTTTTCTCTTTGAGAGTAACAAGCTGATGAACTCTCATCTCTCAAATGACGGGGCAGTAGCAAACCACCCTCTTCTTTCTATCCCAGCACAGAAGGGAATACTGATTCCTTGTTCACAGGTACCCACATAATTTTCTCCTTTTAATATACATTAGATAATGAGTCTAATGTATATTAAGTTCCAGTGAGTTCCAGAAGATGATCTCTTTCAGAGGTGATAACTCTTTCAGAGGTGATAACTCTGTAAGCTCACTGCTACACGTCAATCATTTTAGATGAAGCACCGCAAAATTCTCCTCCAAGTATCCCCTGCCACATCCTTATCTGTAATTATTATAGATTTTTGTAATGAGTTTATTTCATCCTGTTTGAGCAGTCCCCCCCACCCCCTTTTTTCTGTTTGGAAGGACTGCATCTGATGGAGAAGAGTGATACTTTAACAGAAGAACCAGATGCTACTTTTGAGCTTTGTGGCTTAGCACAGATTTTTCATTTTATAAGAAGATGCTATTTTTATATTACTGGTCAGGCTTATATTCCTGGTTGTTGGGCAGGAAAGTTCAAGTTCCTTTTGACGTTGTGTTTCTTGATCTTTCACAACCAACTTTGAAAGATTATTGGGCATTAGCATTTTTTCTCTCTCTTTTGGRGGTTCACTATTGTTTCTTAACAAGCTTATATTAAACTACAATGCACAATCCCTCCTCCATGTGTCTCCCCATACTTCAGCAATGCAAGGATTAGGCTGATAATATCTTTCTTCTTTGAAACACTATGTAGAAGCCCAAGTGTTTCTCTAATCTTTTCAAAGCTGTCTTGGAGAACAAGCAAAGAAGGTAGCTGCTTGGGATCAGACAAGTCATACAATCAGCCTAGTCTCTATGTGCAGCAGTGTGATCAAATCAGGGAGAAATGATTGGAAATGCTTGTGCTGAGAGAGCCCTTCTTGTTTAATTCTTCCTGCTTCCCTGGCAGCTTTGAGCTCGTGCTTGTTACGGTTTGTCCTAACTCCTTCATGTTTTCTTCTTTCTTGCTTAAAAAGAGCAGGCCATTGCTGGCCGGTGCTCTGCTGCACTGAGGGAGATGTTACCACAACAAAAATATTTTGTAAGCTGTTACCTACTCCTAATGTTCTTTGGAGGGCATGTTTTTAGGAGGAGGTTGCTAAGGTTTTGGAGTTAAGCTGGGTTCTTTGTGTTACTAAATTATTTTGAACCTCTTGGTCTTCAGATTCCCCAGAGGAAGACCCAAGACTATGCCTACAACAAAGGAATTTGTAACACATGTCAAGCTACCCAGGRAGAGTCCTTTATTTTGTTCTTTGTAATTCAAAACAGCATTTCTGTCCTTGCTGGATGTGGAGCCCTCTTTAACTTTCACTCACTCTAGGGAAATGAAGTGCTGAAGGATGGAGTAGTTAAGCATACATGAACCTAAGCATCTCCCATGCATGGGAATTTCACAAGAGAAAGGCATCTGTTGTGCTGAAATAGCTGTCCTCCATAGCTGATATTTAAAGCTGCAGGCTGTCTCTAGTTTGCACTTAAGGTCTTGTTTTTGCTCTGAAGGAGTGAATACCATGGTAAAATCCAGACAAAATAGATCTGTGTGGGGTTTGCCATCTATTAAGTGCTATGCAAAACTGTAAAATTCTTAAAATGCACATTAATTTTATTAGATGAACAAAATCCTTTTACAGCAGATCAGATTTGTTCCGGTTGTTTGCTTGTGTGCTGGCCCTCCCTAATGCCTTAATACATGAGGGGAATGAGAGATTTATCTTTACTTTTATTTATCTTGGATTCTGACCTGACTGAGGCCTCAAGCAGTAATGGTAATATTGCTGCATTAGCTCAAATATACCACGGTTGGGGATGTGTGACAACAGAGAAAACATCTCCTGCAAGTTGTTGCGAAACCAAGGAGCTCTCTGAGCAYGTCCTACCTGGGCTTGTCAGCAGTGAGTTCTACCACCAGTATGAGAATGGGCAATGCCAACTGGTGACTCTAACTTGCACAGGAGCCATCAAATCACCTGCAATTCACCTGCCACAAGTGATGAACTTTGAGATAAAAATTGTGGAGCCCATCATAAATCAGGAAAGCATCTCCCCTCCATCCAAGCAAACTGACAAAGGGAGTACCAAGGACTGCTACAGCTTCCCAGTCCTGAGAGTCATCAACCTATATCCTGCATCATTACATTTGACTGGCCCTAGTTATTATCTCAGCAACAAATGTTATTACAGCTGAAATGAAATTATATATTTCTTATTTAAATTCAGACACAACATTTGATTCAATGACTGATTCAATTTATCACTGAATTTCTCAAAAAGGTTTAATTATAAACTGCATGAAGAAACTATCCGTTTTGTTAGGGCTCATTTGCAGTGTTCTAATTGCATCAAATGTTCCCCTTTCCAGCCTTAGGGGAGAACGTAATGAAAAGGGRTTCATGTTTCCCATTTTTAACCTTTTAAATTTTTGAAAGTGCCACTCAAGCTTCCTCTCTTGCCTTTTGTTTTCCAGAATAAATGATTTAGATTTTGCTTCCTACTTCRATAGCTTGAACCTTGCACTTACTTTTGTCTTCATTGCCATATCCCAGTTGTATCTGGCCTTTTTAYATATTTTTCAATTACTTAACCAATATCCAGTTTAACTACCTGTTTTAACTCACTGACTARAAGTTATGCAAACCAAAGGAAATATTGTCAGTGAAGAGAAGAAGGTCCCAAGGAGGGCCTCACAAATTCTAAATCAGCTAGATGCTCACAAACTTCCTCTGCCTAAATTTRTATCAGGTCTTGCTTGGCCTGAGACTCAACTTGAATCTCAGAAAAACAATAACATGAACAATGGTGCRGAAAAACAGAAGGAAAGGACATGGTGAATACAGAGGGATTTGGACCTCAAGGGGGCTGGTCTGAGAACTTCCATTTCAAAAGTGCTTTTCATTGTCAACTCTGCAGGGAAAAAGCAAACGGGAGCACCACTATCAGTYATTGCTGAGCTTGGTGCTTTGGGTTACTTCCCCACCATTTCTTTTCAGAGTGGAGCATTTGCTCCATCCTTTGCTTCAGTTTATCGCRCTGAATTGAAGTAAGCTTTTTTACTGCAGTGCAACCAGTTACTGGGCAACCACAACAAGCCCTTGGAAGCCACCATTTGCTACCYGGTACAGCAGGCCCTGTTCAGAGGAGCACAGAGACTGGGATGGTGCCAGGTGACCGATGGGCCCTGCTGAGCTTCGTGCTGGCTTGTGCTCCTTATTGCCCAGACCTCTACCCTGGACACTCTACCAAACCCACGGTGTGGCTAAGGGCCTCCAGCCTGCACCCCTCTTCATGACTGCCAGCAGGGCGAGCTGACCTGTGGGTCCTTTCAGATTTTGCTGGGCCTTACTACTTTCACACTGGGCGCCCTCCTCTTGCCCCTGGTTTGTGACCTGCAAGCGAGAGGGTGCAGCAAGGAGGGGACAGCGAGCTGCCTGCTGTTACTATGGAAATGGGATCTCCTCCAACTGGATTAATTGCTGCAATTTGGGAAAACATGGTTTCAGTTTTCTCTTTTGTAACAGCAATCCACACTGTCAACTTAAATTATATAGCTGACCGGTTAGATTGAGTTATCAAGTGTTTGCTGCTTCTAGATGGTGTCACATAGGTCAGGTATCATGCCTTTTCTCACTCTTTCCATAGCTCTTCTGGCTGCCTCTTTGCATCTTGCTAAAAGTGAAGATGCCTTGAAGTATACTGACCATGACAGTGAAAGATTCGCGTGTCTCCCAGAGTGAAGGACAGTCGCTGAGGGCTCCGGAGCTTTCACAGCATCAGCAAAGTTACACAGATGTGTCTCTGAAACAGATGCTAGGTAATGGTCTGAGCAACAGAAATACCATCTCCAGGCTTTTTTCTCTATTCAGCCATTTTTCCATTTTACCTGGAGCATCAGGCAAATCTGAGTTGGATTTTAGGCATCTCAGGGTCCTGAGCACCTCCAAATATTGGGCAGCTTCATGGTGAGTGTGAGTGGGACAGAAATGTGCAGACAGAACAGGATGCAGGACCTGGATCTGAAGTTTCCGCTGGGCCACACTCCAACCTTTTCTATTAAAGTCTAACGAATTCTGGTGCAGACAATACCTGCTCTGTCCTGCACAATTTCATAGAGCATTGCAAAGCTCCAAGGCTCATTGGAGCCCACAGTAAATTAATATTTTACCTGTTGGAATTTTTTTTTTCTCCAGCTAGTTTAAAGACAAGTTGTGGCAATGAGTGGGTGGAGTATGTTTTATTTAGCTGCAGTGAAAATATTACTGCTCTTGATCTGAGCAGCTGAACCAATGGAAACTATAAAGAAGGAAAAACACCAAAAGGGAGGTTGAGAGTGAGGGGCAGAGTGTTTTTGTGATGGGGATGTGAGGAATTTTCAATTCTGAGAGCAAAGCCCATGTGAAAAGATGATATGTGGAGGAAAGGGCATGGGTATCGAAGCAGGATGGCCCTGTACAGCTGCCATGTGGCTTGGTAAATAATTGTGCCGAACTGCTAGTTACCAGAAAGGTTACCTAGAGGACTGGGCAGTGGCTGCTGCCCAGGGTTGCCTGCCCTAGGTTCCCAGGTTGCATATTTTGGGTGTGAAGAGTCGAAGAATTCTGGGACCCTCTGGCCTGTTGTGGATTTTGCCCATTTCCAGGTAACATATGCAGAAAATTTCAAATCTCTGCATGGTCTATTTTTCACATATTCCAAGAAAAATTGCCAGGTTGCTACACTCAAAGGTTTTCTTACAGTCTGCGGTATTTAGCACAGACTATGTCAGATTCCCTGTGAATAAACTGTTTCAGAGGTAAACTGGTTCACTAYGTAATTTTAAATCTTTTACTTTTCATCTCATAGCTGGAAAATGTTTCCAGTGAATGCCAAGAGCTGAGGATTTAGTGAAAGGAGGTTCTAGCTGGTTCCACTGCAAAACATACAAAACAGAGGGATGCACTAAAAAAAGAAAAAGCAAAACCAGAGGGTTAAACATTAACCACTTCCTKTGGATAAAATGTTTTTCCTTTCTAAGCATGCTCCAGTGCTTTGGTGATGAGTATTAATATCAAATGCTTCAATTAAAAGAAACAGGCAGGAGACAAGCTGGCATCTGAGACAACCCTATTGCCAAATGCTAAGCATGGCATGTCCCCCTTCCGGCTCGCAGTGTGTAATTAGCGCCTTGCATGTGCCATGGTTCTGCGCGAGAGAGAACGGGGCATGGAGGCACAACACGCCGGTGTGCATCTGCTTTACAAGGAGGGTTGTGTGCCATCGATGGGAAGCTTGGCACTGCTGTTCCTCTTTGGCAACAGATGCTCCTCTCCGAGCAGGCAGCAAGTCCTCCCACTGCCCCATATGCTCTGTTGCTAATTGCAAACACGAAGAAACGACATTTTGATGGCTGCTCTTTCATCTTCCTCAAGTTCTCACTTCCGAGCAGTTCTTGATTTCCAAGCTCGATTGCCTTCTTTTCCTCAGACCCATGTCTGCAGGCCAGCAGAACAAGGTGGAAGGTGGGTGGTGGTGGTGAGGGGGGCACTTCTCTCTCTGCCATGGGTATTTCTCTGCAAGCAATTTAGATTATCCCATTAGCTGCCTCCATAATTGTAGATTCTAGGAACAGCCGTGATGTGCTTCTTTGCCATTTTATTACAGCAATTAATGTCCGCACTTATCTTGGAGCAAGCAAGAAGCAAAGAACAGCCAGTGTGCTAGATGCTTAGCTGTCTTTGCCCGGGAGCATGCTCTGAGACCTCATATTTACAGTGGGCCTGAGAGCACACACATTTACGGTGGGAAGTGCTCTAAGGTCAYGTTGCAGCTTGTCCTCCAGGCAACCTGCGTGTGTGCCGCACACCGCTCACCCGGCATTCGGCATTGTCACTGCCCAAGTGGGATGTTAGATGCGGTTGCTACTTTCTGTACAAAGCTTCATGCTGTAGGTTTAAAATGATGCAATTTTTTTGTCCACTTCGTTTTCCCTCCCCATATTACCAATAAGCACAGAAGAAGCCCACTATGGCACAACATTCACTCTGCAGCCCACATTCAAGCAGGGAAAAGAGTGTCTCTTTTCTGGGGCAGCCGTGTGGCAAAGCCCCAGACAAGAAGTTTTTGTTCTTGATTCTTCCCATCTTGCCGCTTATCTAAAGGGAGCTCACATCTAGCCTCCGACTTGTTTGTCGCTCCCCCCTGCCAAGCTGTTGTGAACATCTACTGTCCTGGTCATTTAAGGCTCTCTAATTAGTGCCATAATAGGTGGGCAATTAATGAACCGAACCTGCATCATCATGACGGATAAACACTGTCAGTGAGTCACTCCGAAGCGGCTGCCGAGCCTGTGTGTTTTCCCCCCACAAGCTGCAGCTAGTCTGAACAGGGGTGTATCTTTTATATGTTTTGCCTCGGGCAAATTACTTCAAAGAGCACTTTGCAGCGTGGCTGGAGAAAACAACCATTTGTTTGCAGTTTTCCGTTCAAAGGGATGACTAAATCCTATTTGTCTCATTGAAGCTAAATGATATTTTTTCAAGGCCAAACCCTTTCTTGCAAAGGCTATTTTCGAAGGGTAATCTCTGCTGGATTTTTCCGTGCAGGGGGCCTCATTGAAGGGGCTATGTGCGTGCCCTGGACAGCAGACGGTGATGTTCCCACACAACACAAGTGGGGAGCCCTGTGCTAGGAGCTCCAGTCCCCAGACAGTCACCCAGCAAGACCCAGACTGCTGGTACTGGTGCAAGGGACAGGACATATTAGCGCCTTTCTGATCGCTGACGAAGCTTTTTTAGCGTGAAGCTCAAACCAGTAACACTGCACTCAGTCAACTCGGGTTGGTGGTTTACCTCAAGAAATACTTGGAGGAAATCACTTAGCTCTTTAAGCAGAAGAGTACCACAGCCATAGTGGTTTTGAAGCAGCATGGGTTGATGAATGTTACTTAGAGGTGGAGAAAAGGGAAAGGAGTGTGGTAGAGTACAGCAAATTTCTAACACAGCCTTGGGTGAGTGGCAGTGTGAGCATCATAATGTCCCCATCAGGGCATTCCAGCAGCAGCTACCGGAGAGGCAAAAGTCTTGCCCATTTTTAGAAGTATGAACTTTCTTCCTTTTCAATAGACGTATTTATACGTCTGAGGCAGGCTGATGGCCAGTCTGGAAATCATCTCTTTCTGACTGACTGAGATGCCCTTTGGATTAGATATGGCAGATCTGATGCTCTTTGGATCATACAAGAAAACCATTTCAGTATGTTGGAGAGATGAACGGGGTGAGGTCCCTGTGACCAACAGTTGAGAGGCTGTAGCTCACTGAAATCCAGCATGGAGAATGTTAAACTTAGCACTGTCACCTAGTGAGGGACCATCGCTTGAGCAATATGTGGCTATTTACAGCTCCCAACAGACCTATCCCAGCCTTTAAGGATGTGAGAGGATGCAGGTCAGGGAGAAGTGAGATTCACAACAGGTATCTTCATCTCAGGGAGTCTGTTCACCCTAGATGCCTCCTCTAGTCAGCAGAGGCTTTCTCCATGGAGAGATTCAAAGCAGCTAAGCTCGGTGTTCCTTCTGAACCAACCTGTAAAGGAGGCATTATTTCTTCATTAACTGTGGAGGGAATTTGAGAAAATTAATCTCACAGAGTTGCCAGCTTGCATTTACATCAGTAGTATCACCTGAGCAGCACAGTTTGCATACTTCATGTATTCTCTTGCATGGTCTCCAGGAACAGACTGAAATGTCCCGGGATTTGAAAGGATTTCTTGTGGTTTCACTTAGCCATAAAACCTGCATGTGGCTCATCTCAGTGGGCTTGTGGATGAGGAAGAAACCGACTTCCAGATAAAGTTGTGAGGAAATGGGGAGTGTGCCCCACATCAATTCTGAATGCAACATTTGCAAAGCTTGCAAATGATACAGGAGTGGATTATTGCACTTTTTATGTCTGACAGTGCTTCACAAAGGCTATGACAGAGTAGCCTTTCCCTTTAGGGGCCCAGACAATTGTCGTATCCATGTCTGGTGCTGTAAATGGGAGAGTTACATAGAGGAATGTTCAGAAGAGCCTCTCATGATTGGGAACATGGGAACATGATGGGAACAGGCTACAGATTCCTTAGGTGCCTCTCCGTCTTCCAGCCTTACACCTAAGCCCAGTCACTTTGCTAAGAAATGATCAAATTATCTGCCCAAAGATAAAATAGTAAGGCTGTAAGGAGCAAGCAGGCCATTACCGTGGCCCTGGCACATGTGAGAAAAGGGAAAGCATCTCTGGACGTTTTAGGTTTGGCTGGATGAAGAGACAAAGTCCATCTTATATGTTAAAAACAGCATTGCTGAAAGAGACTCTTGGGTTTGGCAGAACAAAACATGACAGCTACCGTACAGGGAGACAGGCAACAGCTCACTGGGGCTTCAGTGGACCTCCTGTGAAAGAAACTGAAGTTCATCTAAGCTGATCTCCTGGAATCATAGGCTGCAGATTTCCAAGTATCTCTGTAATAAGTCGCCTAGCTTTGTTTGACTGCAGCCTTCCCTCACAAACAGCTTCTGTGTTTGGTTTTAAAGAGTGCAAGAGACCGAACATTCTCCTGGACAAGCCACGGTCTCGAGTTTCTGTAAAGCCTACACTTTGTCTTACTCCAGGGCAGCCAGGATTCGCTCTACTGAAGCCTTTTCCACTCTCTCAGGGGACGCAAGAGGAGAACTGCGACTTCTTGCCCCACCCCTGAGGTCCCACCAGCAGACCTCTGCAGCCTGTGCAGCCTCTGACCTGAAACTGTACAGTCCAGTTCAGCTGAATCACAAACAGTAGATACCATGGCTATACGTGGCTTAAGAGTACATGGCTTAAACATTGCTAACTGTCACAGAAAATCTCCACAGGAGGAAGAAGAGCTGAGACATTTAGTCCAAGAAAATTGGGGAGTAGTTCTAGCAGACCCAAAAGGTAGCCAGGAAGCATAAGGTGCATTCCCCATAGTCCCAGCTCCTGATTTTCATCCAAATTAAAAGTGGTCCAGGATTTTACAGCAGGAGAAAAAGGAATTTCCGGGGAAGTGAGAAAATTCTTTAAGATCCCCTCTGGAACAAGTACGAGCTGGCTCAGCCACATGCGGTGAAAAGGAACCCATCTTTTTTACCTTCACCATGTCATTTATCCTGCTCTAAAAACAGCCTCGCACAGCAGAAAGCATTTCACTTGTGTGCTCCATTCATATGTTTTTCCCACGTTGACTCAGTGCAGTGCTGTCGCCTGTTTTTGACGTGCAGACACAGGGAAATGGCCAACCCTATCAATGAGGAGAAGGAAAAAATTCTTAAAAAAACAAAAACAAAAAACATTGCCTTACAGTGGACAAGGCACCTTGCTCTTCTCAGATTTCCATTGGGGTGTTGTTTAGTTTAGCTGGTAACTTTTCTACTTACCCAAGTTAATTGGAGCTTCACAGGTACAAACATATTTGCTCTGTCAGGGCAGAAAGCAGCCATTGTTTGCCACAGCCTAAATTCCTAGCAAATGTTTTCTTCTATCTTAGTCTCATCTCCTTTGGCTACACCACAGCACAATAACCCTTTGTAACACAAACACCTTGGTATGACATGTTAGGATCTGTTCCACTGAGCCAATTTAGAAGGAAAGCACGCTTGTAACTGTGTAATTGGACTGTGCTGATATGCATGTGCCAGGGAACATTAACTTCTCCTAGATTCTCAATAGTTTCACATTCATGGTATTTTTCCAGATGGATTGTAGCTGCAACTGTATCTTTAACATCCTTAAGATAGAGCACAGCAATGCCTAAACTTCTTGAGCTTCACAAAGCATTGGATGGAAAAGTATTTACTGCGCCAGATTTTTCTGCTAAGTATTTCTTCTGACAGTGGCATGTTGAAAAACCATGTAACTGTGAGATCTGATGGTTACAGTGCTTTCAGAAAGGAAAAATAGTGTCACGAGCAAAGGTTAACTTACAGTGATTGATTTACTTAAGCTTTAAGCAGTCATGCTGAACCTTTGAATAAATGTTTATTTAACAATGAAAATGTTTTGTTCCTTTTCATGACACAACAAACAAAGTGCCTTTTTGCTGGGACATGGCAAAATTAGCTGCATTTTCTGCCTTAAAAAAAAAAGAGCCCCCTAATATTACTGAAGAAGATGAAAAAAATACTCTGCCAGTGAAAGGAATGACATCTCAGGTTGGTCTCCCATTTGTTGTTTTGTCTGAGAGGCTGAGAAGATGATTGTCCAAAAAAATCATCTGTCCAAAAAAAGGGAGAGAAAATATTAGCATACAGCCTATTAGTAGAGGTATGAGCCTTACAAGTGTCCAGCCTGTCTATACCTGGACRAGATCTAGATCGGGTAATGGAGGTGCTCCCCTTCATGCACCAAGGCAGGATGTCACCTTTGACTCACTGCAGAGAAGAGAAGTCCATGGTGCTGGAGAACAGGGCAGTGAATTTCTTACTGTACGAAAGACATGCATTGAGTGCCTCTGTTAGAACTGAGCTTTCTGGTGTTTTCCATAAAAATGCAAAGAAAAGCTTTGTCAAGGTAGGAAAACACTGCTGTCAGGGGACAGGCAGGAGTCAGTGGTGTGGGTACATGTTAGGATGAATGTGAAACAGCCAACAATCCCATCAGCCAGCCTGGAGGGATTTTAAGAAGTTGACTAGTATAAGAAATTCAAAGACTATTTTCCAGGATCAGTGGAGCCAGAGTCCTTCGTGAAGTCAAGCCTTCTAGACACGATATAGTGCAAGCACATGGGCTAGAGTAAAAGGCACTCTCTTGACTTTACACTTTCACCATCTCTTTTCAGGATGATTGGAGATTGTCATCAGAAAAAAAGCCATCAGGTCTGGGGAAATTAGAAATCTTTTATATTCTTTGTTTGCTAGTAAACTGCAGGATTATACACAGTGCTTATGGGGAAAGAAGGATGGACCTCCTTCCCAACAGCATGAGGTCCTCCCCCTGTTGTCCAGTTTGGGAGCAATCTGGCAGGACRGACAAGTGTTAGGGCTGCATTCTGGCTCTCACCCAACAGGACAATTCCTGTTGTGAAGAAAGAAGGATGCACAGCAGATGCTGAATACCCCGGAGTCAGCTGCTGATTACACTGGATCTAAATGTTCCCCACYCAAATGTCTATTTCTGTGCTTAGGGGGCTACCCCAAGTAGTAGTAGTTACTG
This sequence comes from Rhea americana, assembly GCF_003343005.1. Taxonomy (NCBI): domain Eukaryota; kingdom Metazoa; phylum Chordata; class Aves; order Rheiformes; family Rheidae; genus Rhea; species Rhea americana. Next base: position 3,724,739 of record NW_028186967.1, read on the forward strand.
CCTCTTTGGTAAAAGCAAGCCACCTACAACCTACATTTTAAACTGAAGATCTGTGGGTGGGCCACTTTCAAGAGGTCCACAAAAAGTAATGGAGACAACTCCTTCTGCTGGCAGGCTGCCTAATTTCCTCAGAAGATCTGCACTTCCATTGGACATTTTCTAAAGGCCTCCACATCAAAAAAAGATTGAAAACCACAGTCCTTGAGAGATTTTCCGTCATGTTGGTTATCATAACCAGATTACAGATGTTCTTATTCCTATTGTCCCATGGAAAGCACTCTTCTGAAGACAAAATGTGTAAAAAGCAGCCTAAATGAAGCTACCTGCAGTAAATCCTTTTTCATGTTTTATGTGAATAAGACTCATCTTTCCATTTATGCCATTTTATATTCATTAGAAGCTGCATAGGATTTACTTAATGAGTAAGTAGAGAAGAGCACAGTTAATCCCTCAGGGCTCATTCCGAAGTTCTTATTCAGGCAAAACTCCAGTGACGTCAATAAGTCATTTGACCATGTAAGGATCTCAGTAGCAGGCTCTATCGGATTAAACACAATTTTGCTCAAGCTTTTACTCTATAAAATTATAGTAATCTTGGGCCCCATATTTTTTGATTACAACTAGAGTGTAGAACACTGCCAGTTTAATAATATAATAATATCAAATATCATCAGACCTGTGTGCTATATGCTTGTCTTATTGTGGTACCAAACTGGCTTCCAAAATACTCATGCTTTTGACCACATGTCTTCTTTAGTAAGAGCATGGCAATTATGGTAAGATTTGGAACAACGCTCCATTAATTATGGGTAATTCATACTTCACTTATACAACAACTGCTATGGGTTTTTTATTTTTCTAGTTTAGTTATTGCTTAACTTTATAGGTACTCCTGAAGGGTTCTGGGCTCCTTTTATTCTTCGTACATTCACAGCCCCTGGGTTCGGATTTTCAAGAGGAAAGGGAGTAGATACATTTCCCKAATGAAACTACTCATCTTTGATATCAGAGAACTACATTCTCCAAATAGTATCATAATTTTGCAGAAAATCTATCCAAACTAGGATAGGGATGTTGAATCCTGGGAGAARGGAGAAGGAACAGATAGAAGTAAGTCTGCCCTTTGTAAGTGTGCAGTCTGCTTAATGGAGGGAACATTGTCAGCAATTCATAAGCTATTCATCAGGTCAAAAACAACCAGGAAGAAGAATGATTTGCTTCAGTAGTCAGTCAGGCAGATCATCAGTCTTTCCATAATCCAAGTTGTACAGAGGAATCTAGCAGAAAGGCCAGATCTAGAAAGTCTCTCCTTTATTTGTGTCTCCATCCCAATTTTTAATATATATACATCCACATGCATTTATTTAATCTTGCTACCCCATCTCTGCCCTTCTTCCAAAGATCTGAGGAAAAAAAAAAGTAGCTTTTTTAATGCGCCCAGACTCAGATTAAAATGGAAGAAGGGAAAAAATATAAAGCCTAGCAGTCCCTAAAGGTAACGATTTAAAGCAAACTTCCCTGGGCACAAGCTTCAGTGATTGGATGGGTTCTGCAGAAACTGTATTTTTCAGCACTCAGGTCTCACTGGCATATAGTTCCAGATTTATGTCATCTAAGTAAGTTTTTTTCTAGATGAAAAATTAAATGTGTTTGATTTGTTCTAGGGAGTTTAAACTGTTTAAATGAAATCCTATAACCCCAGATTCTGGAAATTTGTACTTGAGATAGGGAAATACAGACCTTGCAAATTAAATAGGAAAAGTAATTCTTCCTAAATCCCAAGTAAGCTCTAGTGTTTACTGTGTTAAAGGCTTGGAAATAATCCTTTAGAGAAGAAAAATCTTTGGGGTTTGGGACTTGTTCTGATCTAAGCAGCAACATGACAAGAGCATCATAAGGCAATAAGAACAGGCAGGCTCATACAGTAGTTATATAATGCCTGAAATTCCCAAGTGCACTTGCACAAGAGTCCTTCTTCCARCGAAAGCACAGGATGGGCTAACAGATGGGAGCACTGCTGTGTCTCCCAAACTCCTGTTTGCTACCAGGTCACACAGCTACAGCATCACAGACTATTTCAGGTTGGAGAGAAGGCCTCAGAAGGCCATCTGGTCTGAACCCTTGCTCAAAGCAAGGCAAGCTTGCAATTAGATAGAAGTTAGCTCAGTACCAGCAAGGCTGTGAGTTTCAATCAAAGTAGGCAGCCAAGGCCTTGATCTGAAATCCGATCCGATTGCCAGGAAGATCTGCTGAGAAGCATTTCAATCAGTGCAAAGGCTTGYGTCGACTTCCACGGGAGCTGGATCAGACATCAATTCAGTGAGACTGGCTGCCACAGTCAAATCATGGATAATACAACCGGGCTTTTGTTGGCAGCATTCAAGGCGCCAGATTGTGTTCTTTCCTTTATTGGTGTCTATCCAAAATAACTCCATTCACGTCACTAAAGCAACTCTCTACTTGTTTCTGTGTAATTAAGAGAAGAATCTTTCCTACTGGGCTGGTGAAATCACTCAGCATTCAAGCTATGGATAATCTGCACATATTTGTCACTGTCAGCATGAAGAAATTTGGGAGCCTGTGCAGGACTGAACATTCTTCTGCTGGCTTTCAGGCTGYAATCATAAAACCATAAAGATTGCTAATATGGACTTCTTAAAAATATACCCTTCGCCTGGGTTGCAAGAATCACAGGTAGCTCTTCAATTCTACGCAGTCTGGGGTTAATAAAGCTTTCATGATGCATCTACGAAAATACGTAAGCTATACTGGCTAAATGGGACATGACGCTCTCCCCACAGCTGTTCTGCAGCAAAAATGCAAACCTGTGTCTACACCTGACTGATGCAGTAACTACTGTAGATGGAGCTGATCTCTGCTTCCCATGCTTCAAGTTAAGTAAGTGGCTTGTTCTTGTGATATCATGTAGTGGAAGTTGTGAGCGACAAAGAAATTTTTAAACACCTTTAAAATCAGAAACACTTCTGTGCAAATATAGAACCACCAGCAGACCTAACAGTATCCCACCTTGTGAAATCACTGAGAGACACAGTCCCCTGAGGAGATGTCTCAGAGGAATAGGTAAGAGTGTTGGAAATGTCAGAGGAAAATTTGCAGAAGGACTAAAGAAGTAAAAATGCTTTAGAACTTGATATCAAATTTCTCAAATTTAATTTTAAAAGATCTCATAACTGCATGTGCTCTGACAGCGCAGCACAGCCTTGGTGCTGCTATGACTGAGGATGAAAGATGCTGAGTCTGTTTGGCAGCACAGCCTTTGAAAGTAGAGGTTTTTTAAAAAAGAAATGCACCACCCAAAAGAAATGACCTGGATGTAAGTTTTGATTTGCAATACCCTGGAGAGCACAAGAGAAATTTCTGCTATAATGTGCAGGACAGATATTTTTGCAGGATAATTTGTGTCAGAAAGCAAGARGTAGAAGAAGGAAGGATGGAGGGTCTCTGGCCACTGCAGTGGGAGAAATGTTACTGAGTCGCACACGCATAGCTCCTCCTCACTGAGGCTGGGTTGCACAAGGGCTCATCTGAGCAGTCAGGGTGTGGGCAAACTGGGAATCTCCAAGCCTTGAGAGAAGAGCAAGTGTCACAACAGGAAGCAAAGGCTTGTTCAGATGGATAGCTCTTAGAAGACCCCACCTCTAATTTTGTACTCTAGACTGTAGGCTCAAAACTCTCATTGAAGACATTTGCTGCACCTTTTACTTGCTAGGGAAAATTTTAATGGTGCAGATTTCACTGCTGGGTTAGTCACACAACAGCGTGGAGTCTGATCCTACACTACCCAGGAGCTGTGCTCAGAGCTCCTCCAATCACCTTGACCAGCCACTTGCAGAGAGCACCCATTTCTATGTCTTTGCTTCTAGGTGTCTAATTTCTCAGGTACCCTTTATAGACACTGACATCAAATGTTTGCATACCGCAGGGGACAGGGGCTGCCTCCACAGAGACTTGTCTTTCTTCATGCGGCGTAATAAGGCCTAATGAGGCTGCTCCTGTAAATATGAACTTCRTGAATACCCCATCTTAATTAATATGATTGTCCCAGTATAATGAGTATATAGATACATATATATTTTTATTTATTTATGCATATAAGTTTATATATAAWTATATATAAGTGTGTGTGTATGTGTATAAAAGATATATTGGCTCCTAAACACCAAGATACTGGGGAGCCTGTGAACAAGCTGTACAGGAAAGCTACATTCCTGAAAACTTCATGAGCAGTAGTGAGTAAGAAGCAGCTATAMACAGACTCTAGAAGCAGATCCTTTAGAAAGCCATACTCTTAAAGAGATACGCACCAGATGATGACATTTCACCTGAAGCACAAGGCAGTAAATATCTAAGTTTATCCCTGTTTATACTAATTAAAAGTCGTAGGCACTGCCTCCTCTTTTGTAGTGAAGATTTTTCTTGATATTGGTTTTGAGCCAGGGCCAAGTTCCGTTTCAAATCTCATTGTACTTCTTAAAATGATCCTAGGACATCATGTGCTGGTATAATCCAATAATTGTTTGGACTACTCCTTAAAATATCAAACCGGCTAATACTCCACAGTTTAAAACTAAATGTCTTTATGTGTGAGAAAAAAAAAGCATAGGCACAAATAGAAGAACAAAATTGTCATTTATTATGTGAAATACTTTCCRCCTCAAGGTTTAAAGTATTTCTTTGGTTAATCCTTGCAGTAGATCGGTGATGTGCACAGGTGAATAATAAGTATTTTCTGATTTTGAAGGATCAACTCAACCTACTTTCCTCCTAATTTTCAAAGGTTCTGTCCAGCTGAAAAATTCTTGGGCTTCAGATACGGTTCTAGAGGCTTGCAAAAAAATCGGGCTTAGGATTTTCAAATGCAGATGCAAAATGATGATGGCTTATTCAAACACTGGCAAACGTGATTGAATTGAGAGCACAGGAGAGATCATAGAATCATAGAATCAATCAGTAAGATCAGTGGCAGAACCTGGAACTGAGCCCAGGTTAGCACATTTCCCAGTCCAGGTACCACCATCCAGCCACACTCCCCCTCTGGGGCTGCTCAAGCAAACTGCGTAGCCCTGAGTTTTCTCCCACAATGTAGTACCTGTCTGACCAAGTGTCTCTTCTTTTTCATTGAGGTTTAAGGATTGTCTCATAGCCTAGCTGGGCACCAGTTTGTCGGCAACACTTTTATTCTAAAGTACAGGATTTCATTTTACACTCTTTAATCAGTGAATCAGAATGATGAAACTTCATCTGCTTCCTTTCAACTAGTGTAATCAAGTGAAGAATTAGRCGTGAAATTTCCACTTCTCTATGGCTTCTTCCCCTGACTTTACCTTAAAGGTAGAGCTCTTCTGGAAGCTCATTAGGTTTCAGGCACATGTCTGAGGTTGTCCTCATTTTGTTGTTTTTAATCACATTTTAACCTGGAATTTATTTCCCATTTYGGTAGTAGAAAGCTACTTAGAAGACTCAGGGAGGAGAGATACTCCTTGTTTAACTCCCTACAGATGTCATATTAGTCATAATAGGTAAAGAATGTATCTGCTGGCTTTACTCTGAGCTCTAGCAAATGGCTTTGACCCACATCCTCATAAATTAGAACGTAAGCAGAAACTTACTCAACTACCCTTTACAAATCTAATCAAAATCAGACCTCTGCAATGTAACAACTCTGTTTATCCTCTGTGATATCCTTTTGTGCTTTTCAATTATAGTCATGAACATAATGATCAAAGTATACAGAAATTTTCAGTGAGGTCTGGRTTTATCTGGTTATTCATAAATAAAGAGGATTTGCTTTTCACACTTCAGTATAATTATGCATATATTTTATTCATGTCTGAATTGTATACTCTGCTAACACAGCAGAAATGGCTAAACAATTTCCCTTAAAAATATTATGCTGTCACATGACTGTTTTATCCCATCACTGAGGGCTTAACCCCACTTTCTAAAACTGAAGTTAAAAACATGGTTCTATCTCAGAAAATGTTCAAATCTCATGCCTTGGAGGCTCCTTGCTTTTCTGCATCAAAGAACAGCTATAAAGGAYAGGATTCTCTAGCAGTAAGTCTCCTTTCCAGTTCCTGGGTTTCCTCTAAGTGGCTGGTTTATCCTCAGATGACTTAAGCACAAAAATTGGGGACAAAAGAAGATGATCTGCATATAGACAGTGAATTAAACAGGAAAATCTGTCAGCTTGGTTAAACCAGTAAAGAAGTTCTGGTTCAAGCACCAGAAAAGTGTGAAGAGCACAGATTTGGGGACTAGACAGTTTTACTTCTGCCTCCCTTACAAGGCACATTAATACATATGCATGGCGTCACCTATGAGCTYGTTTGTGAGACTACAAAGCATGGCCTGGGCTCCTCCAACTCTGAAAGGCTTTTACATGGTAGCAGTTCTTCATCCCTAACTCTTGTATGGGGAGGGAGAGGAGATGGGCTATAAAATAATGCTCTGACTAGCTTGTAAATACGTTGCAAGCCTGACTTTTTTACTAATACTTCTCTCAGATCCTCCATGGCATGCATAAAATTGGCTATGCCCTTTAGAAGGTCCTGTTACATCGTCCAAGGAATAAGCAGTGTTGGAAGAAGCAGAATTCAGAGTTACCTGTTTCACAGTGAGAACGAAGATAGAGCTAAAGCAGCAGAGCTTTTTTCTCACACTTCTTCAGGTGTACCCCACAATTTTCCAAGCCTCTATTATCTACTCATTTCCTACTCATCTTCAGTATAGTAGAAACTTCCCGCAAATTTCTCCTCAGCTAAATGAAACCTGACTCTTCATTCCACATAGTCTGCTCTATTTCTACATGTTAGCCCAATCTAGATTATGAGTCTCTGTGTCTGCATGGAAGAAGACGGTCCATAGAGGGTGACAAGACTTGACTCCCTGCATCCATTTACCATGTGCTTTCTGCTTCAGAGGTGTTTAGGCAAGAGAAATCAGTTCTGCTTTTAGTAAGTCTCTGCTTTCCTACTCAATAGAGCATGATGGTGAGCTAAACATATCACAGCACAAGTGCTTAGGAAGGATGGGCAAGTTATCCTACCAAATACTAAGAAACTCTACCTGGTGCAATGCAAGTTACAGAGGCAGCGAGCGAGACTTTGCAGCGTGTGTGTTTGTGAAAGACTTATCAAACCTGGCTGCAATGACCAGTGCCTTGGACCACTGGCAATCTGCTGCGCAGACATCTCTACCACCCACCATTTTCCAACGGACATACAGTCCAAAGCTAGAATGATATTACATTGCACTTTCCTTGTTAACAATCCAGTATTGAAAAACCACCATTTGCTATACTCTGTACAGCTCAGAGTATTTCCTAACAGGATGTCACGAAGGCCAGCCAAAATCTAATCTGTAAAGTGACCGAGCTTGTGTGCTGTGCTGCCAAAGGATCAATTTACCAAACTGATTGTCGTGTTGATTTGGGAGAGAATTACTAATGCTTTTAATGATTAGATTCTTTTCCTGATTAGTGTCCAATTACACTTACAGCATAAAGTTTCTTCAGTAGCACCTTTACTACTTGCCCACATTCCAGTGCTGCACTTACTATTTAATTGATGTATATGCACTTATTTCACTGCAGGAGTTTGGTTCTGGTTTAAGTGGAAGGGATGAAACRCTAACTCTGACAAAAGCCCATTGAAGTCAGAGAGCAGACACCAGTCTTGAATTTGGTTTAAAATCTGTGGTATTAAGGAAACAGACCACAGGATGAATTGCTGATATATGTATTTGCTAAGTGGTTTATTCACCTCAAAGCATAGCTGAATCTTAGAAGAATGCAACTCTTCCAGCCTTCTTGGATGACGTGCCAGTGGTACAGCCTGAGGTCAATACGGATCCGATCCTTCTCTTAGTTATTTCAGCATAACTTTATTGGCTCAATATGTTCAATGCCTCTCCTATCACTCTCATTAAGAAGAAATATCCCAGATTCTCGATGACAGTTTTCTGAACCAAATCCCTAGCAAAGTATAACTAGGAYGAATTGCCTGAAAAAAGAGTCCCCAGCTGTGCCCCAGAGGTATTACTACGCACCTAGAACGTCTTGCTCTCTGGAGTTACATCTTTGTAACCCAAAAGCGAGCAACATGAAAATAAAATTAACATTGCTGTTTGTTCAACTGTACATAGCAAAATTCGCTCTATTGTTTGTTAAACGTTCCAAACATGGATGGAGGACTCTGGACAGGCATTTGCTGTCTACAGCATAATAAGGAAAAATAAAATTATATTGCTTAATAGCTACAGGGGTATGTATGCATACATTATTCATAATATATATACTGTATAAACACACACATGTAAAGTGATAAATTAATTGCAGATGGAGTACAGTAAGCTCAGTCTCCTGAGAGTTAGACAGTAATATACAACAACAACAACAACAATCTCCAAACCATGAATTCACCACCCACATCCAACACAACTCGGGGCTTCTTAAATCATTATGCCAAATTGTAAGGCAAACAGTGTACAGAAGGACAAACAAAGAAAATAACTGACGTGTCTACCCCAAGGCTCTTCCAAGATTAGAGAGAGAGGCCCCAGGGCTGGTATGTTATTTTCTTTGTTCTTTATCCTTTTGCTGGTTGTTTGCATTACATTTTGGCATTGGATGATTTAAAGCACCCTCAGTTTTGATGGGTGCAGGTGGTGCTGTGTGCACAGTTCCTTAGTAAACAATGTTACCAATGTGGATTGCTTTAAGTGGCTCTGATATCAAAAGAGCCGTGTCTTAATTTGAAAATGCATTTAGGTCATTAGATGATGTCTTAGAGCCGGATTATTTTGTCTTTTCTGATTTTAGTGGCATTCTAATTAAAGCTCCAAACACATAATTATTTAAAGCTGAGCAGTGAACAACTAACTCTTTCTTGTGTTATGAATTAATGCGGGGGGGACCAATAACCTGAATCACACACACAGACAGGGAGAAAATAACTCCACAAGCAGGATCACTGGAAAGTATGGTGGGTTTACAAATAGCAATCAGAGRTCATAGGGCTTAACTCATCTCTGCAGGAAGCATAGATTAAGCCCAATCTGTGTGTGCAAGTGGGAAAATAGCTGCACACAGGGGCTCAGGTCAYAGAGGTAACTCACTATCACTGGAGCTACAGCTGTTGCCTATGGAAAGAGGACAGTGATAGGGCACATTTATAAGGAGGACTCTCGTTGTAAGATAAATACGCGTAGTGTTCTGTTCTGGAGGCTATGTAACCAGRGAAGTATTGAGCACAGCAGAAGAATAGCAGCAGTTACCAGAGTCTTGAGGGGCTTTGAGGAAAGATTTGAAGGGACTGGCTGAGTAACGGTATGAGGAGAGACGCTCACAAATATTTGCAAGGGATTAACACCCAGTGGAGAACGGAATTACTTATCTAAGAATGATGGGATAAGCATGATAAGGAAGGGCAAAAAAGTCTTGTGAATGTGATAGAGAGCAGTGCTGCAAAGGAAGTGATGGCAGGTACAGCCATGTTGTTCAGTGAAAACATGCACCAGAAACAAGATATGTCTCTAGAAGATGGTGCTTGGGTCAATTAGGAAAAGTTTTCCACACCCTCGTGAACTCCATGGGTTACAGGAGTGGGAGAAGGTTGCAGCCTCCAAATTCCATAACCATCCTCTCATCTCTCATCAGAGAGACCACCCAGGAAAATTATTGCATGGGAAACCTTGGAGACACTTTTTATTCCCTTTCCAAGTTTTCTCCCACATGAAGTGGGGGATCTTGTCCTAGCTATAGATATTTGCCTGAAATGCAGCCATCTCTGAGGTGAATCATAGCAACCCAGTAGTATAGAGCAAAATACATACTGCTGTTTGGGGGCAGGGAAAGGGTAACGTTAAGGGGCAGAGGAAGTACCTTGAAGTTTTAATTCCTGGAGAACATGTTCAGTTTAAAGGTTTTCCTGCTGGGGATGGCAGAGGAAACTGAGAGAGACAGCAAGAGCAAGAGAGACACACCCATATCTCTCAAATTGCATGAAATTACAATCTGTTTCTCCTAATAGATGAAGGATTAAGATGATCCTCCATTCTGTACACACTTTCCCAGAAGATATGAGTATGTCCAACTTCAGTGTCATACTGTTAATCCTCTCTCTCCGGGAGAATAATTAAAAAAAAACAGTTTTTCAAAATAGGGCTTCTACAAATTAAAACCAGAAGATGTATACCCTTTCCGCCTAGTAATTCAAAGCCCTTGTAAATCTGTGGGTGTTGATGGAAATGCTTTTCACTTACGCCCCATATAAATCATAGGAGGAAGAGAAGCAAAATGTTAGCAGAAAAGCAAATATTTGTTATTTTCATGTGATAAGAGAAAGGAACCTAGAAATGAGGAGCAATGGGGTGCAGCACCTTCTGGGGAGTGCTTTGCCCTTGCCCCAGGATCCAGCGGCAATGTTGCAGGGCATTGTGCAAACCCAGTCACTGGGACGACACAGATGGTCTTTAATGTGAGCGACTGGCAAAAGATTGACACGAACATTGTTTCTTGGTCAATCTGTGGATGAAAGCACCCACCCACAACAGAAAGCCACTGATTTCTTCAGGAATTTTCTAAGGATGGGAAAAATGCAAAAGGCATTTATAAATTACTCAAAATCTCCTGACAAGCTTCTGGATTTTGTCTCTCTTACCATTTTTTCTTTGAAAGATGAGATTTGTTTTTTAAAGCACTACTTCTTAGGAAACTACTGAATACCCCATCCTCCTTCTCATTCAGGTCCTTAAAATGTCGGTCATCTTCAGCTCTTAACCTTCCTTTACTTCTTGTTTCTGAGCAATTTGCCAATGCTGCTGTTTCTGCTTACTCTATATTTTCTTATCCAGACTGACCCCTTATTGTTGCATTTAAAGCCTTTCAACTATTGAAAACAGACTATTTTTCCTCTATTTCACCCTCTCTTCATTTTCAGGTCACCAAATTGTGCCTCTCTTCAGTTTGGCTAAAGCATCTAAAAAGGTAGACTGCAACTTAGGGGCAACCTGGACAAAGCTGAGAGCCTGACTCTGCTGAGCTCCATTTTATGCTCTTAGTCCAGCTTTAGCCTGCTAATAAATGCATCAATTCACTTTTTGCATTTAGAAGGAGTGTTACTGTCTCCAGCCCTCAGCCCCTCTGCCATCTGGAAGCCCCAGGATTTGTGCCCCTGGTTGAGCAGGCACTCCTCATAAAAGGTTCGGGTTTCTTTGTGGCAGTAGTGATGATGGTGGGATTTATTTATGGCCATATGTAATGGAAGCAATGCTGCTAGTAGTAGGTCTGGCAATAAGAAATATCACCCTGGTACCTTTTCTCTGCCAAAGTGTAAGTCTATTGCCACCACTTCTCCAGGACCCCACACACCCAGCAGCAACCCTTTCGGTTTCTCTCCAGCTTCTGCTCCTCTCTCCAGCTATTTAAACACCAATGCAGCCTACATGAGGTAACCATGGTCACCCAGCCTTGTCCAGAAGGACCAGACTCAGAGCTGGACAAATTTTACCCCTTTTCAATCAGGCATATTTTACTGGGTGAAGGGAAGGRAGGAGGGAGAAAGGGCGAAGGTGGTGGGATGCCCCCTACCTCCACTAGCACCACTGAGGGCGGCACATACCTCTTGCACTGGTGCACAGCCCCTGTTATCTCCAGTTGCCCCCGGTTGCTGTCCCAGACACCTTCAGTCCTGCTCAACCCAACGGTGCTCCTTGTCCCCCTGTACAGGGAGCTTTCCTTCCGCCCCAGGAACCCTGCTGTGGGCCTTTCCTACATACCCAGCTCAGCAACTCGTAGTCAGCTTTGGTGCCAAGAGAAGGCCACTTTTGAGTTTATTTCAGTCCTTTTTGTCAGGCACAAAAGTATGAGATCATAGCTGTTTTGTAGGAAAGGCTGGCTTGAGAGGTAGACTTTGCTGTTAGCAGTATCAGCACTCAGCTTCCTCCTGCTTTTATCTCACTTACCAGTGAATTCATCTAATAGGGAAGTCTGTAAGAAAAATAAATTCAGGCTCAGTTCCTCTGCTGGCATAAACTGATATAATTCATAGTGCTCACCATCAACAAAGGTCAACTGGCTCTTCTAAAACCTTCATGCCTGTTCTCATTTTCTTTCTTTTTTTTTCTTAGTTGCTGATAGTCCCCATTCAAAATGCAGTTGCTAAGATCATATTCTTTGCCCGTCAATGCCCCAGTGTCAGCTCCTCCTACCCTCTTTGAATCACTTCTCAGCCTCCCTTTGCTTCGGGACATGAAGGTCAAGCTTTTTGTATCCCCTTTGAATGCCATCCACAGCCAGATCCCTCTGCCTACCTGCTCTCACAAAGCCTGAGCTGACAGAGGGAGTCTGAGTTCCCACCCTTTATGAATAGACAGCTGTTAGGAGCAAGCGGGAGAGCCGAGCGCTCACTTCTCATTTGGGAAACTCTAAATGAACAATAACCAAACCAAACTAACCAATCAAACCCAAGAGATCACCTCCAAAACTCTGCATGATTTCCGGAAGGGTTTGTTATGCTCCATGAACCTGAAACGATTTTCAGCATGAAAAAACCCTAAAAACAAGCCTGTGGCAAAACTGGCCTAGGAGTTCAATGCAGTGCAGTGCAATCTTGGTAATTTGTGATGAAAAAATCAGCAGGCTCTCAATTTTAAGCAATTTTCCCTTTTTCTTCCTGAAACTCAAAGTAAAACTCAGAAGCTTTGAGATCATGCAAACCAAAATCAGCAAATAATCTTTACTATAGCCCTGGAAACCAAACCAGAAAGAGCTGCAGAACCCCAAGCTGAAACCCTCCATGCTTCCTCCTATCCCAGGAAGGACACAGGCAGTGATGGGGGGGTGGGGTAGAGCCAAGCAATCTGCCCTCTGAGTAAGCACAGGACCAGGACATTCCCTGCAGTAGCACCACTATGATACTATGGAAGCCAAAGTGCGTAAAGCTTCATCTAATCCTGCCCCCGGGTCTTAACTCTGAGGCCCTGTTGCTCCCGGCTGTCCTGCAACACGCTGTGGCTCCTGGCTGGGCTGCATGCTTGACTTTGCTTTGCTTAGAAATTAGAGCAGAGGAATGAAGTACAGGACGGAGGGTACCTTRGTGTGGGTCCTGGGCTAACACCCAAGCCATGGACTTTCTGCCCTCCTAGACAAGGGGAATATATACATCTGTAGCAATGAAGGATTTGTTCAAAACTCATTTGAGTGAGGTAGATCTGTTCTCTTTTCCATTTTGTCTGCTTCTTACAAAGGCTCTAGCCATGTTAATTGCCCGTGCTTTTTCCCCCTGCTATTACATCATTTAGAAAAATATCACTTGGTTGCCCTTTAGACATCAGCCAGAAGTGACAGTAAATTTAATGCAGAGTTTTAGGACAAAGCAAAAACTATTTCTGAAGAATGGCAGTATGTGCAGAACACAAAGCTTGAAGCTTAGCAGCTAAATTCTGAACCCATGCAATATGATGCTGCCCTGTGTCATTAACAGGCTGCCAGAATGACAGCAAACTGGATTATCTCCTCCATAATGTAGCCTGCTCAGCACAAAATAAATGATTGCTGACTTTTAACAATGCACAGCACCATTATAGTGAGACTGTGTTGTGACTACAGGCAATCCTACATGGAATTACCTAGGGAAATGAAGCTGCAATTAATCTTCTCTAACTACGCATGTTACCCCAGGTTCGTCTCATCCAAATCCTTAATTAAACACTGCATTATTTCCAGTTTCATGCCAGCCTAAATCCCTTGATGTTATTGGAATAATACCACTATAAACTGGAGTAACACAGCAGGGAATCAAGGAGTATTCACTACCTTAATCATATCACCATGGTTTCTCTCACTGAGAGGATGTCTCAGAGGATAGCCAGGTTCTTCCTGGAGAAATTCACTCAAAGTCTAACCCTGGTGCTATCAGACTGAGCTCCAGGAGTTTATGCTATTAGCCAAACCAACAGAAATATTTGTGCTGTACGAAGATGATGAAAGATCTTTAAATAGCTGCTGTTTGTTGTTTCAAAAAGCCTGTTTTACAATGAATCATGAAGAAACTATAGAAATTGGGTTATCTGCTGATCATGAAACTGAACACAAATCCAGCTGAGGTTTTTCCAGTGCTTAGCAGAATAGGATTCTTTCTCATTTTGTTCAAGCTAAAAGACTTAACAATTTAAAGAGCTGTTTGATAAGGCCTAAATATAGCATCTTGCACTTGTCTCTTCTGAATTTCATCCCACTTTTTCCAGACTCTTTTTCTAAGCTGTCAAGGTAATTTTACATTCCAGTCCTCACCCTGATGCACTGCAGTTTTCCCAGTTTTATGTCATCTAGAGATCAAYCAAACTTTGTCTCTGTTTACCCTCCACCTCGCTACTGAAGACATTGAACAAAGTCAGACCCAGGGCAGCCTCTGTGTCCCTTGAGGACATCCCTGCAGGCTGGTAATAAACCGCGGACAAGCTGTTGAACTACCCCTTCAGAAACACATTTCCTTTGATGGGAGAGTACCACGTGAGGTGGCACCAGAAATGAAGTGGACACCTTGGACACCTAAAGAAGCCACCCAACTCTCGACACTTTGGGGTCCTCATAGAGCTCCTTGGCAGACACCTACCCATGCCCATGGCTGGTGCAAGGAGCCCAGCTTCCTCCTCCTACATTCACCTGAAAGAGCGAAATGCTGTGGGCGAGAAGGAAGGAAAGCATTTGTACCTTGTATAATAACACTATCTTGTGCCAGGCCCATCTCGGTTCTCTGAGAAGCAACTGAAAGGTTAAGAGACTTCCTGCTTTTCTCCACAGAAAATAGGTACAGTAAATGGTTTTGCCAAAGACAATAAACAGCTATGGTCATTTTACCTTTCCAGGAGAATAAAAGCGATGTTTTTGCACTTGAGTAGGGTGCGTAATGCCAGGCAGGCCCAAGCAAGCAGACTGGGTCATATGTTTGCCTATCTTTTTGGCCCTTTTGGAAAAGCCAGCCTTACATGTGGGCACCCTGCCTGTTGCTGTGTCAGCCAGGGCATAGCTTCCTCCAGCTTCGGGAGACTTGTCGAGCACGCTTCCTCAGTAGCAAGACTACTTTGKCAAGGCTGGTGTTTTGCTAATTCTGTGCATGCACATACACATCTCCCCGTGGGGAGTCAGCTTGTTCAACTGCCGCCAAACTGCCAGAGTTTGGAGTCATGAAGGAGTCATGAGGGATCGGCTGCCCCTCTCACCRCAGCTGCCAGACGGATACTGTCTAGTTGCGAGTACGAAATAGAAGGAGCTGGGGAGAGAGGACGGTGTGGCAAAAGCAGTGCACATGGACTCTGCATGCAGTTCTTGGGTCTGATGCAGATTTGCACAGTATTAAAAGATAAATTGTTTAATCTCTTTTTATCTCAGGTCCTCATTTAAAAAAAAAAGTCATAGTATTTATTGCATCCTATTCTTGCTTTGGTTGTTGTTCGCATGGACAACTGGCCAAGTCCCAGCCTTCCTTCTGACACAAACTCTCTCATGARTCTCATCTGGGTGACAACTGCCTGTGACAGAAACCAGATATGCTCGCTGGTCACCTGCCATTTGCTCTGTGGACATAAACCTCTATTCGTAGCTCTTGGCTTTCACTGAGGTAGAAACAGTTCAGGAGGAAGTAGGAAGGAATTATAGGTTGAAATTGGAATGACAAATAGTAGTGTTCTCAGCAAGAAAATGCTTAGCTGCTTCCAGCCTGGCCTGTTYCCTGTAATCCTGGGATGTTGCTGCAAAGACACCCTGTGGTAGAGCTGATGCAATTTGAGAAGGGTCAGAAGGAGGCATCCATCATACCTTTGTTCCTATTTTATAAGAAAAAGCTTCAGATCCCTTTCCTTTATCTTCTTGATTGGAATCTGGAATAAAATACATGAAGAAACCCTTGGATGATCCAGATTAAAGTTTTTGATACATTATTTAAATTATAAATCCTTCAGGATTAATCTTTGTTGAATGGGACCTAGGACAATAGGKTTTTGTCTGTGATTGTGGCACTAATCAAAACACAGAAGCCCAGATTTTCAAAAAGTAGTTAGGCATTTTGTTAGGAATTAATAATAGAATGTCTAGAGCCCCGTGAGGAACAGGATCTGTGGCATCTTTCTGGGTGGTAATAAAAGTAGTTTTTTCAAAACGACTGTGGTCTGTCCCTACTACAGCTATTTCTGCTCTGCTAAACTCCAYCCAAGTATCACTAGGAAACTGTAATATGATGAATTTAATTTAGAGGTCAACATTCAGCATTCATCTTCACAGTACATTGATGTCTGATTTGTTGCTGCATCTCTTCATGCTTGGGATAGGTCCTACRTGTTGCTGTGCCCAGAGGGAAATTGCAGCTCAATGGGACAATTTGGCTGAAAAGTTTCCTGCGTGTCCCCTCATTCTCCATAGATTAGGTGCAGTTCATAGGCATATGCCTGGGTTTTAAGCAGAGGAATACCCCTGTTAGAGGACTGAGGCTGTCTGAGGTTGCTGAGCCAGCACCTGAATTCATGGAAATTCCCTTCACCCTTTTCAGCTCTTTTGCAGAGCTTCATTCACACCAAAGACTAAGAAGATATTTTTATTTTTGCACATCTGTCCTTAATCTGTTGTGTGGGGTTTTTTTTTACAACACACAGTCACCAAAAGGGCATGTGTCTGTACGTTTGCGTGCAGGGCAGTTTCTCCTAACTAGTTGCCATGCTGCCTCGCTGTCACTGGCAGGAAAAGATTTATTGCTGCAGCTCAGAAGTCTAAAGAGCTTAATGACAGATCTAAAACCCAGCAGCACTGCAGTCTGAAATCCTGATTCAGTCCTGAGCTGATAAAAATGTTCTTTATACACACTGCCCAGCAATTTTTTTCCCCTCACCTCCCAGCACACACCAGAGAAATGTATAGTGTTACCCACTGAAGCAGGACCCGTATGTCAGGTGCTGGTTTGATGACAGACTGTTGGGATAATGTCCTGGAGACTGAAATACACATTAAGAGCTGAAAGAGTGATCTACCGGAGTCTGAGCAACGGATTTGAGGCGTTCTGGCTTAAGGTGCTAAGAGACTGTATCCTCTGTAAACTGAGTAGCGAGGAGGGGTCTGGACCCCATGCACGTGCACGCACAGGCGGGCACACACAGAAAGCGGTCGCTGACACTAGCAGAGGGCTCCCTGGTCAGTACAGGGCCTGGAGCGGTGGCACCACTTTTTAAATGAGCATGACTGAAGGAGCTGTGCTGGGAGAAGTATCCCTGAGCAGCTCACTGCTAAGGGACTAAACGGGTATTAATTCCCTCGTGAGAGGCTGCAGAATTGCATAATGGGCCATACTGAAGAGTTTCTGAAGAGGAAGTGAGTCAAAGTTTGTTATTTTCAGTGCAGTCAGGCCTGTGTTTTCTGCCATTTGAGGTGGGGCGGGGTGGTGGTGGATTTACCCGGTATATTTGTGCTACAGGAATCACAGCCAGGAGCTGGAGCAAACGTCTTGATTGTGACATCCTGGAAAGAAGCTTGTTCTAACAAGTAACTATTTTGAGAAGAGGGGAAAAAAAAGAGCAAAAGTTGGCAGGAAGCGCTCCTAGCTCTGTACTTCATGCTTGCACTGGCCCTTGCCAGGCTGCCCGGACCCCTGCTCCCTTTGCTCCTCTGAACCAACCTCCTTTTGCGTCTCTGAGACCCTCCCGAACACCCACGATCTTTTTTTCTAGGCTCTGCTCCTTTGCCTTTCCACATTCCTCTTGCCCTGGGTCCCTTCCAGCTATTGGCACTCCCTGACGCTGTTTTTTGCAGCGCGGTTACGTGCAGCTCGCCCTCTCCAGCTGCAGTTTTCTCCGCGCCATCCGCGAGCCATTTACCTCCTCATTCCTCAACTCCCGGTGTGCCGAGGGGTATTTCAGCCTGTACCTTGGGCAATATTGACTTTCTGTTGCTACCCACAAGATCTGAAATATTCATGTAGGGCTTAACTTGCCAGCAGCTTGCTTCTGCCTTGGTTATTTACATCTGGGCAAAGGAAAGGCGAGGTGGCTGCAATACGCTACCAAATGGGTGCAGCTGCAAATTGACAAGGCCCGTTTGTCACTGTTATTAATCCCCTGAGTCGCACTGCCTCCAGATATTCCCTGTGTCATCGTTATTTTTATTTCTTCACAAATAAAGGCTGTAGACTTTGGTTTGCTGCTGCTCACGTTACAAGCAGAATCACCCCAGACCTGCCCTGGCATGGGGCAGAAAMCACATCTAAGGCGTTGCACAATTTTGCAATTATTACAAAATATATGTTGCTGTTGAAGTACTAAGTAACATCAGGAAGAAATATTAACAGAATCTTACAGACTGGCTGTGAAAACAGACTACGTATTATCTTGATTTTTTTCTGAAAGACTGGCATCTAGGTTTGTTTTGTTGTTGTTGTTGTTGTTTCAGGGGGTTTTTTGTACTTACTCATTTAATGCTATCTAACACCAGTGGAGAAACACTTGCTGGCATTATCCTGAATAAAATCTGTGCACCTGGGGCATGGTGGACAGCAGACAGTGCAAAGCGTGGTAGCACCTAAGTGTGGGAGTCATGGAGCCTTTTGACATTACCCAGACGTTTCTTAAATTAATGTTTGTGATATGTCAAAATACGAACTGGCAGCACTTGATTAACGCTGGTGGGAGTATACTAGCAGAAGTGATCTTTCTCCCAAATTTTATGGTATGGTTTACATAGGGATCTATCCTAACTAGCATCCCCTAGACTGCTGAGTACAAATGGGAAGACAGAGGAAATTAAGGTAATTGTTCCCTCATATCATGGATTTCATTTTAAGCAAAGCAGACACACATCAAACTGCAGTCACCCAGAGCCTGTATCTGGCTCTAGCAACGTAGCACAGCTCTGACTAAGAAAGGTAAAGCTGAGGCATCRGGGACGTGGCGGGGCAGAGTTAAAGAAGGTGCCAGGACATGCTTCAGCTGTACCAGAGATTTCTGAGTCACACGAAGGGATAGCAGAGCATTAGTGGCTCCGTTTTACAGTCCTGTGGTTACATTCATCTGCTGAAGTGAAATTCTTTTTTTCCTCAGATGCAGCAAGTAAGCACTTGTCAGTTAGTGACCATAGGGAGAAAAATGTGGTAAAGGGGGAAAGAACCCAAAAGGAAAAAAAACGTATTTTCACTCCATGCTATATATCCTCTGAGAAGAGAGGCTTCAGGAACGTGGCTAGAGAAACTCCACAGCACTCACTCCCAGGACTCAAAGCTGCTAGACAGAGGACAACTAATTCTGTCTCTCATAGCTAAAAGGATTCTTTCCCTCACCAGAAGGATTTAACAGGCCCTTAGAGGTTTGCAGTCAACAGAGGAGAACTTTGTAGAACTGGGAGTTTTCTGGCAAAATATTTTATACTGGTTAACCATTCTGTGCATGCTCTGGAAACTCAGTGCAATGCAGAAATCCTGTCTGGTTATATCTCTGTCTTCCTCTGGGCCCCRAGTTGTTCCAAACACTGACAGTAACCATCAAATCCACAACAACAGGCAACATCCCCCAGGGCTTCCCTCAGCCCTKCAGCCCACAAATCCACCCACGCTCTCCTTCCCTCTGGGAGCCTGGCAACTGCATGGATCTGGTGTTTTTACCTAAGAAAGAGGGAGCCTTCTTGTCTAGGGGGAGCATTTGGGAAATGAAGCCTGGGGCAGATACAATCTCCCAATGTGCAATGAGGTGAGAAATCCCCTTATGCCCCATATTTCAGTCAGGAGCCTTTCCAGAGTGGTTTTCCCATTTTTTCCTCCTTCCTTGCCCTTTTTCTCCCTGCAGAGGGCCTGCTGTATGCTCAGTCCTGCCCGCCTTGGCACCCGTGCCAGTCCCAAGTACTGCTATGAAAGCCAACAGCGTTACTTTCCAATCAGGCTTCAGTGTCATGAATTTATGACACCTAGGTTATTGACAGTACAATCTGGCATTTTTTCTGCTGTGTGCCCAGTTTCAGATTTTTATGAATCCTGAGTTCATCTGTCAGGCCAGAGCTTCAAGGTATTTAAGATCAACTGTGACTGGTGTGACCTTCTGTATATTGAAGGCCGTAAAATGATGGCCATTTCCCCCCGAGCCCCATAATTTGTGTTTGTCTTCCTTCTAGAAAGGCAGTGAGTATTTGATTAGAGCACTCTCAGAGGTGAAGATTTCATAGTTTCCTGGGCAGCTTGCTTCAGTAGTTAATTCCATTGACTGTTAAAACTGCTGCCCTTATTTTTTTATTTGAGCTTGTCTGACATTAATTTCCAGGCACTCATTTTGTTATGCCTTTTGTTGACTTTGTACCTGGTGTTTTCCAAAGTCACCCCTTTGAACTTCCTGTTGACAGACTAAATAAGTTGAATTCCTTAAACGCCTGCCTGCCAGGCGTACTTTCCAGTCACAGCGTCATTCTTTTCCTGCACCCAATCTGAAATTTTCAAGGTCCTTCAGAAAGTGTACACACCACAGCCCAGTGCAGCAATGCAAATGCAAGAGGAAGAGCCAGGAAGATAAAGCACCTTTACCTTTGAGGTAACACTAAGCCTGCTGAGACAACCTATAGTTCCTTTGTGGCATTTGCTTTAGGTCTTGGCCTCACCCAGAGCTTTCTCGAGGAAGCTGGAAGAGGGGAAAATGATGACTTGGCTATTTACATGAAAGCCCCCAGAGTCCTGGGCAATAAAGCTTCTATACTTGGGCTCACACTTGGCCTTTCAGACAGGGCAGTCATAGTACCCGAGAGAAATGTTTGGACCTGAGGGAGTAACTGTATATTGCCAGTGCAACTACATAGTAATTATGTGCTCCTGAAGTGTATGATGCTTGGTAATTACACACAGCAGACCCAAAAATATCATTTAACACGTGTGCTGGTTTTTAAGGCAAAAATAATGATGAATTTACTTTGTGATTATATGGTGCTTACCACATATACCTTCTGTCTGTGTTTGATACTTACCATGTCATTACATGGTCAGCAATTGCTCTGGAAGTAAGGACTACTTGGAAATTGTTCCCTGCAAAATGGAGCATCACTTAAAAATCATTAACATTTTTCAATGCAGTGTTTTTCCTAAGGGTAAATATATGAGTCTTCAGTTTGACTTCAGTCTACATTCTTCTGGAAACATGTTGTGTTTCTGTTGTTCTAAGAAAGTATAATGATGTTGCTCTCAAAGCCCTTCTCTTGGCTTTATTTAATGTTTCCCTCCATCCATTTTCCTCTCCAAGCCCTTCCCTTTCAAGCCAGAAAAAATAATTGAAAGCTGATTGCAATTTTTACCCAGCAGTAACTATGAAGCCAATGGACATGGCAAATTTCCCATTGACTTCAATAGTCCGAGTCTGTTTTAAGGATCCTTGCCATTCAGATGGAATAACTCCASTGAAGTCAACAGGGTTGCACTGGATAAATTTGGGTGCAACAGCAGCAGAATCCAGCAGAAAATTAGGAGGATCTCTTGCAATTTCTTCCAACCCAGGCATGTCTATACATGCATTCACACACACCAGAGTGGAGTTCGCAGTCCACAAGCTCTCTTTAGCTTTGCCAGCAAGTTGTTTCTTTGTTTGATTGCTGGGCTGCAGCAGATCAGCCCAACCTGGCATGAGTGCAAATTAAACAAAAGGTGGCCTGAAAGAAACAAAAAGGCAGTTTTATTCGGCATGCTTATATCAAGGCTTATAGGGCTCTAACTAGAGTAATTTTATGGCTCCATATATAAACACTAAATTCCTATTTAGCTCTTCCTCTGCTTTTGCTTGAGTTTTCTATTTATTCTAAGGAACACTGAAAATATTTTGGTGATGATTCATAATAATATGACACCATTTAAGTTCTAAGACTGGAATTCACCCATTTTCAGAATACCAAGAGAATGCTTGTGCATTACTGTGTTGCCAAAATAAGGCTGGGGGGAGACTGGTAAAGCACGGACCCCATGTTGGCCACCTACACAGGAGAGAATTTGAGCCTGTTCTTTTTGCCAGCATGGCAATCTTCAGGACAAAACATATCCAACAGTGTGCATGGAAGGCTTGATTATCATCAGTCCAGTGGGCATAGTATCCACACTTCTGAGTCTGGAAACAAAATCTGTCTATTCATAATAGCTCCTACCACATCGTATTTTCAGGTCTGATGAAAATAATGAATGGTTTCTTAAAACAAAGACCAAATAGCTGATGGACAGTTTTTGAACACAGCACCTTCTATCACCACTTTACTTGCTGACTGGCAGGTGCAAGCAACTTATTTTAATAGCTAGAGTGTTAAACCACACGGGATAGTTCAAATGCTAAATGTTCAACCTAAAAACATTTTGTGGACTGATTTTTTTCTACAATAATAATAAAGTATGCCTCCGTTGAAAGCCACATGCTTTTTTAGCCATTTTCCTTTTGAGAAAAACCACCCTTTTTCAGATGTTTCTCAGCTGATGGATTGCTACATGGTCAGTCTTACTTTAGGAAATGGATGCATCTTGCCTGTCTCACTGGTACATGCATGCCTGTGTCAGAAGAGTGAGTTTTAAAATAGCTGTGTCTATTAAAAATACCGCCTGATTATATGGCAATGAAAAGACACTTAAGGGGTTCAGAAGTAATAATTCACCTCAGGCATATTTTGTCCAGGTCAGTGTAATACCATAAACTGTTTTCCTTGGGACCTGTGTTTAGATTACTCAGGACAAGGACTTTTTTTGGAATCCATTACACCCACAGAATTATTGCTCTTGAACCCTCGTTACCAGTTGAGACAAAACCTAGGCCTTGGGGCACCTGAGCTTTTAAATATTACTAAAAATACTATATGATCCTTGGGGTTTTGGTCTTTCCCTGATCATAGCATCCTCATTCTCTCTGCTCTCCCACAGAGATCAAAGTCTATCCATTTTTAAGTAGCAAGAAGCTCCAAAAAGTATCACTGAAAGCTCAGCCAGCAGCAAAGCCAGCAGATCTGCCCTGAAATAGAAGCAGTGAAAGAGAGATGGGTGATGACTCATGGCTTAGCTCTGCTGTTGTTTATAGTGGCACAAAACAAGAGTAACTCCCTCAAAATTGATGAAGCTAACACCCTTTTAAGTAGCCAAACTTCTTAGTGATTCTAGATCAGCCTCCCTCAGTTCAGCATGATTCAGCTTTGATATTGGGTTGAATCAACTGGTTTACAACTCCATGCAGCTCCAGTATATCCAGATCAATTCAGAGCAACAAGTGGAACTGAACTGAATTGCAGTGAGTGACAAACACCGCCATGGTTTGAATCATACAGCCTCTGCATTATGCAGCCTAGGACTCCCTAGAGAGAAGCTCCCCCAAAGCCAGTGCAAAGCTATCAGGTGAAGACAGATTGATTGAGGGATGAAGGAGGGTGATTCGTGATGTTTGTTACCTTTCCACACACAACACAGTTTCTGCAGCCTGTCTGGGGCAGGGAGAGCTGGGGTGACTTGCTGAGTGCAAGGGTGGGTTAAGAATTCTGCTCATTTGTTTGTTTTCCTGTAAAAAGTGGGAGGTTTCTCATTAAAGGAGTTTATGGGAAATTCAGTTATAATAAAGATGTTTCCATTTTAGTGAAAATATTCACTAGGGGAAAGAAAATTTCTCAGCCATCTGTACTGACTGCTTTCAGGTTCTGAAGAAGAAAAATGAAAGGTGGCTGAAGTCTTGTGGGAAGTCCCAGAAGACTATGCAAAATAACGCTGAGAAGTTTGGCAACATACCCAGAGCAGTGAAAAGCACATAAAAAGTTCTAAACAATGCCCAAATCACTGACCTATCCATTGTTGTTAAAGCAATGTAAAGCCTGTATGAGCTATTGTGCTGGTTCAGTACAGTAGGATGTTCTGGCCAGACCCCCCACTTAGTTTTCTGGGCCACCTCACTGCAAACAAGAGAAGTTATCAGACATTGTTGATTGTCCACCAAGGAGTGGAAGTGAAAACAGCTAAACATCTGCTATTCTTCACRGCAGTGTTACAGCCTAGCTATGCAATTCACCTAGCTAACTTTTATGCAAACAAAATGGTGTGCCAGCATTTCCAATATTATAAATCAAAATTACAACCTGAAATGCTGTTAGAGATACTATAAATAAAGATAAGTATATGTAGGGTGGGGGGCAAGCTAATAAAAAAGATCCCACATCTGTGGAGATTTGTGCTGTTGCTCAAACAAAGGGATGGGATTCAAGAGGCACAGCTGTTCCTTGCCTGTTGTTGCCTCCACCCATGCATTATAAACAATATTCATATTTAATTGAGCATTCTCAATGATGTTTTCCCAAAAGCTTTTGAAAGTTCTGTTTGTTTCCTTTTTCCATGGCATCTTTATCTCACAGCTGCTAATTTCCTTGTTACTTAGGACTCTATCACTCACAGGAGGTCTAGATCTCAACTGCTCTGGGATTCAGTAGATTTTAAAGCTGACGTGGCAGAATACTATTTATATAATTTACTACTTAGTAAGATGTGATAGGGATGGAAGGGTTTTTTTTTAATTATAATTGGATTATGCCTTTATATCTGCAAAAAAGTCAATGCTCAAGTTTTGGTGCTGTAGGAGGACCAGTGGGTAGCTGCTACCAGGACAGTACTGTGCTGCACCTGCCTCCACACCTCCTTTGGGGCCCTGTCTGTGTACTAATTTGCTGCCAGAAGGAAACTGCAACTTATGGTCTTCCCTGCATTTGGTGATTGCATTTTGGAGCTTAAGCACTGAGAAAAAGAACACTTGGGGCAGCTATACAGTGGTGTGCAGAGTGAGGCAAAGCCACCTGAGCTGATGTCCTGTGTATTAGCTCCAGATCCAGGGCAGAGCGGCTAGGCAGAGCTCACAGTGCTAAGGAGGGCTCTCAGTAAGGCTTGCCAGCCACCACACTGTGTGAGGGAGGCAATCCTGATCTGGGACTGAGGCTTGGCAGCGCGGACATGCCTGGGCATCTCTGTGGAGCCACAGCAGGGGAGAATCAAGCCTTCATACACCTTCAAAATTTCCACTATCATTATTTTACGCACTTTTCAACTGGATTCTAAGTCCCACTACTAACTGCCTTTAAAGTCAGATACATAGGGTGAATGAAAGGCAAAGCAGGCAAATGGCATCTTTGAAATGAAACTGGTTTTATGAATTCATAAATTTCCCGKTGCTTTTGTTTTTGCTCAAACACTGTTTATTAATCAATACTATCCTGCTTCTGTGCTGTGCAGTTCCAGCTGTAGGCATCAGAGGCACATGTGGTGGTATGGGGCAGGCGCCACTCCACCGTGAACCTCCCTCTGTTCAAGGGAGGGAGGAAGAAGATGAGAGCACTACTGAGATATCCTAGAAAATGGACCCCAGTTAGCAGAGGGCTGRTGGCAGTGCCTGCCCTGCATACCCTGTCCCAGGAGCAGGATGGTTGCAAAACATCAGCAAACAGCTTGGGTCAAGTGTACGAAAAGCTCAAACAAGTGTAAGGAGAGAGTCTAACTCTCCTGAGGGGTGCAGAGCTTTTCTAAAATCAGTGGGATTTTGTTCGAAAAACTATACAGCATGAGGGCCTACGCTGGGATGACTGAGTAACTTCAAACTTTACATTCAAAAGAACAACTGAAAGGAATCAGATGGCAGATACGATGAATCTGGTAAGAAGGTAACAGATATTTTTCATTTCTTTAGTCTTCTTTGCGGTGCTTTTCATCAATTTCAAAATGATTACCACATCCCTGAAGCTCAGCAATGCTGGACAGACTGGAACCAAACAACAGAATATAATTTTAAGGAGGATGGAGATCTGAAGCAGTGGGAACAAGCAGCTCTAGTAATTCATGCACTGTGCTCTTCTTCATGCATTACTGCAGGCAATGGATGTGGCTAACAAGGATTAGAGGCAGGAGAAATATTTTAAACATATTAAATGTGAACTAAAATAAATAAGTATATATGCCATAAGATAYACAATCAAAAAGAATTATTTTATTAAATGTATGGTTATCATAGCTTAGATGTAGTTGTTATGGTCCATTTTTTGCTGTGCTTGCAATACCATTACAATCCATTTAGATGCTCAAGGGAAACTTGGTGAGGAATTTAGCACTATTTGGATGGACAAGGGGAAGGGTTTGCCCTCATGATTGGGATATTATTTGTCATTCAGGACTAAACTGCAATGTCACTGACATTTCCTCAATTTTGAAAGGCCACATACTGTGACACATGCAAGCATAGGAAAAGCTATATGACAGATACTGTATACCTCTGCAAAGGAGGGTTTATTCTCTTTTTAATGAGATAAAAAAAACAAAAATACCAAAATGGGATTGCATTTTTAATCTAATTATGCAGTAGACTCTGGAAAATACAGAGCATTTCCTCTTACGCTGCTTAAGCTCCCATCTAAGCGGAAGCCTCTGAGCTCACTTCAGGGCTCTGTGACACCACGGATCTGATTCAGCAAAACATTTAAGTATATGCTCGGCCTAAGCACTTTGAAGACTTGCAGTATTGTCTGGCAAAACTTTTAAACACTTACAGAATTTTAAGCATGTGCTTAAATCCTTTCAATTTCATTGAAACATAAGAGCTACTTAAGTGCTTTGTTTAATCATAGTATACATAATTAAAATATCATAAATGCAAACTGATTTTTCTGTTTTACATCGCCAGTTTTTTTTAAGTAGTCTAGCTTGTCAGATACGTTTGCTTATGTTATTTTAAAATGTAGAACTGTGTGTGGGAACTCTACAATTAAATTCTCCATTTTGTTTGTTTGGTTTTCTCTGCAGATGTGGGGGTCCCAGGCTCTATTTGGGAAGTGCCGTGCTGCAAAGGATTAGCACAATGCTGAAGCCAGAATAAGGCTAAGAGTCAGGTTCACTGCATGTGACAGAAGCAGATGAGTGAACTAAGCTCAGCTGCAGTCCTCCAAGGCAAGGCTCATGCATTTAATTATTTATCTTTGGCTCTAATCTTGCAAGCCACATAAGAGTGAATAATCTTCATCCACTCAAGTATATCCTTGAAGTCAGTGGAAGCAACTGATTTGCAGAAAGTTTGCAGGGACTGATCATTATATAAGCAAATGAAAGAGAAAACAGTGTAAACCCAATCAAAAAAAAAGACAAATTATGTCCATCTGCGCCTGAAGTCAGGGGCAGTTTACCACCAGTTTCAGCAGAAGCAGACTCAGAGCCAAAGGAGGATCTGTACCTTCTGCTGCCTGTGGCATTTAATAAGCAGGAAGATTGTTTTTCCCAGACTATTGTGGCATGGAAACAAATGAGCTTGGGCAAGACCATCTACAAATCTTCTTCTCTGCAATCTCTTTTATAAAGCTGGGTAACTATACAGGAACTACTTCTTGGCCTGATTTTTCTCATATAAGACAAAGAGCAAATGTGAGGTATAGTGTAATAAAACTGACTATGAATGAACAGTTCTTAAGCATTTCAGCCTTGTTAATCTGTACTGTCATTACAAGCAGCCTCCATGGGGAAATGGTTACATGGAGACAGCAGAGAACAGCAGAGACATGGTGGCTTGCTCTGGATCTGAGGGTATATCATATTCTGCCAGTCACAGGCAGTGGCTATTCAGGCGGACCCAGGGCTTTGTTCTCAACGCCAACTCTATCTCAGCATTTTCTTTTGGAAATAAAGAAGTCACAAAATGTCAACTGGCCAAAATAAAACCTATGATAAAAGAAATGAAAACGGAGAAAGGCTGTTGCCAAATTTTGAAGGAATTAATACAATGGCACCTGAAAAATACAAGAAAGAAATCTGGCTCTGTCATAAAGCAAGTTTTGCACTGCAGAACTGCTGGGTTACAGCTGCAAGAAGAGCCCAAACTGTACAGCCAGCATCTGAAAGTATCTTCCACTGGCCCTTCCCTTTAGCAGAGGAGTTCATCTTAATTTCTCCCTGATAAAAAGACACAGCTTGATTCTTAAAGCTGTCACAGCTGCTGGGAAATCTGGCAACTGTGATGAAACTGGAGGGGTTTTGGCATTGGACTATGCCCCCCAGAAGAGCAAGTCTACTCTGCAGCATGGACAATGAGAATTTTAAAGAAGGATACTTTCTCAGGACACACTCAAGAGAAAGGCCATCCTTAAGGAGGCAAAGGTAAGTGGTAAAACAGTACAAGGTTCAATAAACAATGTTGACAGAGACATTTATCTCAGCACCAAAATAAAAAGAAGATAATCTAGCTTTGCTAATGCAGTGAGGAATCAATTAGTACAAAGAGATTGCAGAAAGCCCTAAAAATCTTTCTTTCAGAAAAGACCAAAACACCCTGGAAACTAGCAAATTTTAAGTGGACAGAGGTACCCAGTTAGAGGTTAGACAGTGGGAGAGAAATACTACTTTTTCTCTTTACTTTGAAGTGTTTTACCTTTGAACAAAGCTGGTTAGCAAAATGAAGCAACATCTGTTAAGAGGAAGGGTCGGCCTTTAGTGAAGCACAGAACTAGCATAGAACTTCACATGTGTGAATATCCTTCTCTCATCTTAACTAGAATACATTAAACCTGGTTTAATCCTATGTATCTTGAGTCATTTCCTGAAACATCCATATAAGGTGTTTAATTGCTCTCATGCTGCTTCCATGGCCAAAGGAGAGAAGATGATCTAGCTCATCTTTTCCTCATGTACAGCCTCAGATGACTACTTAAGCACTACAAGTTGTTTCCGGGTTGTTTCCCTTTTTACCTTCTTTACAAAGAATAATAATATTTCTTGGACCCACTCTTTATTTGACTTCTCTACATGGTTATGAAGTATCTCTGATAGGCAGAGGTCTCCACGTACTACAGTAATATAAATAATAATGTAGTCTCTGAACTGGTCTTGCCTTGGAGGGGAGCAGTGAAGGACCCTAGCAATGGTTGTTTGTCATTTTTATTTCAAATGAAACTTTCCAAGGGGCTCCTTGGAAAACTGTTATGTTCATGAGGCATAGTTCACTAGCAAATGCCGCTGCAAGCATCATCACTACAGTTCTAGGAGCCCCAGCTAAGTTATATTTGTTCAGAGGAGTCTTGAAAAAATACAGAACTTGAAACATGCTTAGCTTGCTCCATTGTTCATATTCTTTGTTAGGAATGTGTGCTTTTTTTTTTTTTTTTTTTAACCCTATAAACTTCACATGTGTGAATATCCTCTACATATTTGTTTACCTAATGGTAAAAAGAGGGTCTAAAACTTCACATCATGAGAGGAAATGAATACAGTTTTCTGCTCACAGAAGATATGGAAAATATTGGCTACTACTTTCATTATTATAGCTGGGGGAAGTGAGGAGAATTTGAATCCATTTGGTGTATATTTCCAATTTTTCCCCCAGAAAAAGTCACTTTTTTGCAAGAAGATTTTTTAATTAAAAAAAAAAAAATCTCAAAATACCTTCTTGACCTCAAGACAGAGCATCTGCTTCTGCCGTTCAAACTCAGAGTCTAAATTTTCCCCTTGGTCACTTCTCTTAACCTCACCTGACACAGATGTTTTTAATTCCTTCTGGTAACCCAAGTAACAGCACCAACCCAGCATGTTTCA
Source organism: Rhea americana (assembly GCF_003343005.1). Classification (NCBI taxonomy): domain Eukaryota; kingdom Metazoa; phylum Chordata; class Aves; order Rheiformes; family Rheidae; genus Rhea; species Rhea americana. Next base: position 3,754,315 of record NW_028186967.1, read on the forward strand.
GTCTATAAAGCTAGAACAAAAATGCAGTTTAAAACCAAGCACTTGAGTACAAGAACACTCAAGGCAGGGATTTTAGCATTTCTGGGCAGTAAATTGAGATCTGTTAGATGTTTTTTTTTCTCTTCGAGACTGGAGAACCAGCATCCTTTGATAGTCATGTTTTGACTGGGAGGTGGAGGTAGAAATCCTCTGGCGGTGTTTCCTTGAATGAAGCAAGCTCTCCTTTCCCTGACATCCTGCAGGGACAGCAAGAGATTGGCAAGGACAAAAACCCGATTTTCCATTTATTGTGTGAAGGCAATAGTGGTGCTGACCAGTGAGCTGAGTACAGGGGTCATGCTTCCCTGCCTGTTTGTGCCAGCTCTGATGTTGACCCTCGAGTTGCCATAAGGCCTTAACTTGCAGAAATGCTGAACACCTGCAAATCTAGTGGGTGCTGTCAGTGCTGCTCCTGCCGGCAAATCAAGCACTTCAGGTCTCTGATGATGGTCTCCACTTGGATATGGGGATAGAGCCATTGCCTGCTTTTTGGCACAGTTGTGAGGTCTGGTTCATTAGCCTTCACGAAGTGCTAAGCAAAGCCCTGAATACTATTCCTGCTATTAAAAAAAAAAAGGAGTTTTTCCATGAGATATGAGTCCCAAGCCAAAACACATAAAAATGCCTGCAAATCACCGAGTCAGCCACGTGTGGCCACCGTGCCGGTTCACACCGAACTGTGGGGGCGCTTGCAGACGGCCCTTCGGCGTACATCCACGCGGGGTGCCACGCAGCAGCTGCTCTCGCCTTGTCCGTCTGCGAGCCTGCTGCCAACGAAAGCCTTTGGGACCTGACCTCTGCGTCGCCGGCACCTCCGCCACGGCAGGCCGCAGCGGCGCATGGACCCTCCTGGCAGCTGCAAGCAGCTCTCCGAGCCGCCGCCGGCCTGCAGCGCCACAGCAGCGTACCTCACGTAACCCTGGCGAGGGAAACACCAGCATTTCCCCCTCGCAGCATTTGTTTTCAGTTGCTAATCCAGGAAACACACGTCCTCTCTATTTACTTAGAGAAGAACGAGTTAACAGCCACGTTTCTCCTCGGCCCGTTCCCTCTGCCCTGTCCTTCCTCTGCACTCCCTGCCTCACCTGGCTGTTAAGATGGAAACCCCCAGGTTGGTTACAGCCACGGCTGGGCTGCTGGAGCACTTAAGCAACACACTGCGAGTCGCGGCCATTTACTACGTGCGATTGCTTCTGCGAGACCTAATAATTCTGCCGTTGTTATTATAACGCGGTGCACTAATACAAATGAGCTTGTAAATAGGGCTCCAACTAAAATAAAACCATTATAATCACAGCCCAGGCTGTAAATCAGAGACTAGCGTGTTCTGCTGTGGTTTGACCACGAGCCAGGCAATAGTCAAATAATCAAACTGCAGATGTTGGGATAGCAAATCTGCTTAAATTTAAACTGTGGCAAAGGTCCAAACAAGGCAGAGGGGGGGACGGGGCATGAGGGGGAGGACAGGACAGAAAATAGTTCCTTGCACAACGTAGGAATTTCCCCCCTTTCTTGCTAATGGGATCTATAAAGTAACCAGACGCGTTACCCGATAATCGCACTGCTCCTGGGCAGCCCATGCGTGCCCACGCGGAGCCCCAGCGCTGGCCGCAGGGAGCCCCCCGCCGCCGCCACCACTGTTGCTGCCGAACTCCGGCYGTCTGGTGCCATCCCGGGCTCAGGAGAGGGCAGTTTCCTCTCTTGCGGGGTTAAGTGGGGCGCTGCCTGCAACCTCCCGCCTTCTGGAAGCTTCCTGCAGCGCCCRGCCTCCATCTCGCGCTCGCCGCCCTGCCGCCGACTCCATTTTGTCCTCGCGCACCCCTGAGAGTCATTAAATGGGAGAATCCCCTTAACATCGCTTCAAGTTGCCACAAAGGAATTTAAAAATTCTTTTTTTTTTCCCTCCCCCAAATGTCATATTTAAACGGCTGCCAGGCAACAAGCAAGTCATCAGACCAATCAATCACGCAAGCAGATGCCATGTAAATACTTCTCTTAAGCAAGTAGCTCAAGAAATCATGGAGGATAAAGCAGCGATCTCTCTGGGGGAAAATCAGCGAAATGAGCTTGGCAGGCCTGGCTGAAGGCCGGACACGGWACAAACCAGCCGGCCTCCAGCAGGACTTTCTTCTCAGTGGCACTGATGCAGCAGCTGTGAATATTAATGTTATTTCCCTAAAATCTTGGGACTGAATTCCACTAGCAGGACAATTTGCCCTTCCTGCTTGGGAAATATTTGCTGTTAAAATGACTTGGAGGCAACCATGAACCATGTTCCAGCTCAAAACTGCAGGTACCACAAGAGAGGATGTGGGTTATGAAAAGCTCGTTGGCTTATTTGAAACTCTTTCCCTAGAACTGTATTGAGTTTGCAAAAACATCCTCCTCCCTCCTTTTCTTCCATCCTTGCTTCTTTTTAAGATACAGTGACTCTCTTGGAGGCAGAGACCCCGAATCTCCCTCCTGAGGGAATATGACGTGAGAAGCAGAAACATGCAGCAGTCTGAATACGCATTGCAAAATTAATGCCTTAATGTGCGCTTCCTTCCTGCTGGATCCAGATCTCCATGCGCTTTCCTGTTTTGTTGTTTTTTTTTTTTTTTTTTTTTTT
>NW_028186967.1:3757001-3761455 GCF_003343005.1 Rhea americana
TGTACCAGTTTAGAAAGCGCTATTCTTGTTCGCCTCAGACTTACAGTAAACGGTTACTCAGAGGAAGCTTTCAGAGAAAGTCCGCTTTCCTTTGCTGCACTCGCGGGGCCCGCGCTGAGAGGAATCGTTCTGGTGTGCGAACGAATGCTGCTTCCTCTGCTTGTCGGAGGAAGAGCAGACCCTCGTACCGCCGATACACGCCACCCCGCACGGGCTGCGGCTGAGGCGGCTGCTGCTGCTGCATAGAGCTTGGCTTCACAGTGCATGCAGCGACGAGATTAAAGCCAATTCTGGAGGCTGTTGTGAACAGTAAGCATTAAAACGGCAACATCATAGCATAGTTCCTCATGAATGATTAGATCATCTGGCTGAGAGCGCTACCATTTTACATAAGGCAAATGTCACTGGGTGCCTCGTAAATTCAGCATGGAAGTACTAAACATATTAGGTCTGGTTCACTGCTGTCTAAATGCAGTTTATCCTAGTATGAGGCAGAGGAGTTGCCTGGGCATAAATGTGTAGTGATACACTGGTTCCGTTTTCTTTTTACAGGGTCAGCATGTTTCCACTGACTTTAGTAAGACCAACACTAAGTAGATTCACAGTTGCTCCACTCCAGCTACATTAAATGTCACTTTTGGTAGATCATGTGGGGGAGCCAGCCTCGGAAAAAATATAGGCTGGTATTTCTGGCATAGAAATTGCACCCCTAATAGTGAAGGTCTAGACTGCAAAAAAATAATGTGCTCTGGAGCTGGGCTGACAAAATCAAATTAGCTGATTTAGGTTAAAAACTCCACAAACTCAAGGCGACTTGGCTTCTGACACAGGATAACTGCTCAAGTGCAAGTCTACCACGGAGCTCATGTTGAACTAGAGTTACTTACATGATTCAAAACCAGATTGTCTCAAGTTCACTGGCATTTTAACCTGAGCAATCCTGTCAGACACACTGAACTGTCCTAGGGAAAGGAAAGGTAGCTGTAACACCATTCTGGTGTGCTGCAGAGCTTCAGTTCCAAATGTAATGACGTTCCCTTCATGTTTCAGATTTCCTGTGAGAAGAGTGACTTCCCTCAAAAAGAGTTTTCCTGCACCTACAACTTGTCTGGTTGGAAATACATCTCCCACTTCAAAAATATTGTTGGAAGAACCTTTAAAATCACGAGCTTATTGACAACAGCACTGTCATTAGGGCAGAATGAGACCTCTTAATCTCTCTGGTCCATGACTTTCTCAGTGAAGGATTATTCCCCAGACTCCCTCCTGATGCACGTTGTCCAAGGTATTTTTAATGAAGTGTCTACTAATTCCCTTGGGAAACTATTCTATAGTCTGATAGGTTTCATTATTAGCATTCTAACCAGCCTAAATTTTGCTTTACTAGACTTCATCTTAAACTGTTTCCCTCTCACATTGGTATATTTTGCATCTTTCAAATATTTGTAGACAGTTATCATATCCCCCTCTTAGCTGTCTGGCAGCCAAGTTAAACATAATTAGCTTTTTTAATCTTCCTCCATAAATCCAGTTTGCTTTCTTGAGATCCAGCCCCCTTCTTCTATTTAAGTGTCTCTTTGGAATGATGAAGCTACATACTTTGTGGTTGTTTTCCACATGCTATCACTGACACCAGTAGGAAGAGACATCAGAACATCAAGCAGTAGATCCAGGATGGTTTGTGTTCTAGGTAAATTTTCTGCTCTTTTTAATATAAACTTAGCTTCACTGCCAGATAACTTAGGCTTTCCTTTGAATACATAAATGCACATTTATAAAACTCAAACACTGTACAATATTTTGAAAGCAAATTGATGTAGGAAATTAATTAGGAATTTTGTGTACATTTTATAGTGCATAGCAGCAGAAAACAGGGAAGATTCATTTATCTATCATGAAAATTTGCTGACTGATGGAGAAAAATTATGTTTTGTCAAATAGGAGCTACCCAAACAAATCAGAAAATGTTATCAGGACTATTTTTCGTTTGACATGAGTGAAGCAAGCACTCATTTGCCCCAGTGCACACACCCTAGCCATGGTAAACATTGGCTATGTGAATCCCAGGCCCCATTTTTAGACCCGTGTAAATGAGAGGAAAGTATATCCCAGCATATGCATCCTCAGGAGTAAACCAAAGCTTAACCAAAGAAATGTTTTTTACAGCTATTGATTCTGATTGCAGGCAGCATCTATTTACTTATTCAATCATTATTTAATATATAGCCAGATTTGGGGGGAGAAAGGGACAAGGGGTTAAGTGGACCCAGTGGATAGGCTTTGAGTAGTCATATTCTCCAACCATTTTTAAATTTCTCCTTGAGATCAAAAGACTTCAGGGGCTTAATAAGATTCCATTTCAGATATGTTCCAGAAGGACGTTATTGAAATGCTAAAGAAATACGTCCATACAGAGATTTTAAAGATGAACTGCTTTCAGGACTTTGGCTGCTCAGTTCTCAAGGTGACTCTAAAAATCTCAGTTTCATGTATTAGTAATACCCGACTAGAACAATTTTCTAAAGAATGCAATTGATTTTTCACCCTTTGGAGTGCTTGTACCAAGGCTGGCTGTTATTTTCTAAATGATAAGCTGTAATTTAAACAGATGCATGTCATGCCTGGTAAAATTCTATAACTTCTGTTTAGCAAAAAGGACAGATTAGAAACTAATCCTTTGTTTGCCCTTAAGCATATTCTAACAGCGCCTTCCTTCATTGTGTACGTACAGATTCATAGGTTTTCACTTTGTCTTGTTCAAATACCATAGCTATGGTAAAAAATGTAAAGAAGACTCCGACTCATCAAAATGCCTTCGGGGAAAGTAGCAAATGAAGCAGGAAAATCCCGGCTGCAAGAAAATCCCTTGAGGCAGGGGAAGAAGCATGTTCAAGAATAGGCCTCCTTCAATTTTAATATCCTTCCTAAGGGCAGAAGTCTTTGTTCTTCAGGCCTCTTATTTACAGACTCCCAAGCCTCCTCTAAATACAGCTGCAGAGTTAGTGATCAGTGTGGTTGCTTGAAGATTTTTGAAATTTTGTAATTTAGACTAAATGTTTTAATTACAATTTCAGCAGAAGCGGAAAAATGTCTCCATTTTTCCAGACTATAGTTTTCACATCTCTTTCAATGAAAATGTGGAAAACAAACTTAATTTTGATCCCTTTTATGCATAAATTCACTGCCAGTAAAATCATGCTGAGTCTGTTGGAAAGAACTCTTAGAAAACGTGCAGATGTGGGGCAGTCAGGTGATTTTTATCTCACACCTCATGCTCTGCCAGTTAGCTACCATGGTTACTCTGTCTCTATTCAAAATCAGCTGGACAGCAATTGTGATATGCAGATCTCCAGGTTTCCTTGGTTTAGCTCTTAATGAGTTCATAAGGAATACAAACGTGGAAATGCTAAGTGAAAGATCAAAGCCCAGTCAAATGGAAATCAAAGGAAAGGGAACTGTTCTTCTTATTATAATAGCTCAAAATGCCCTAAGCAGCAGTTTTCACACGCTGACATAAGCAAGATTCTAGCTGATTGTTAGTTCTTTTCAYGATGATACTTCTCTTACAAGATATGCCCAATGTCATTCCCCATAGTCAGGAAGATACTGGAACGAAAGTCTGAACACTACCATGAGAAGTCTGAAGTAAGTAATAATGACATCAGTCAGTGTTGTGCTCGGCTAAGGACTATAATATAAATGTGCATAAAAATTGCATAGCTATGTACATACCGGGTTGCCCTCTGCAAGGAACATGCAACTGCAATATGCTCTACACAGACAACAATGATCAGAAAATATGGAAGGTGTACAGAAGATGGAGCCTACAGCTGTCCTTCTTAGTTCAGCTTTTAAAAAAATATATACTTCTACCTGTTTTTATGAATAGGAAGTAAGCTGGACCTGTGGCCAGGAACAGACGTTTGACTGAAAGAAATGCGTCTAGAGGAAAGAAAACTGGCTTTGCCATCTGTTTTAGCCAGTGGATAGAAGGCCGCTGGCTCAGCAAGCTGTTACAGGTGTAAGGCATCCCGGCATGACTCTGTCTTCCTGTTCTGCATCTCAGGAAACCAGATAGCCGTCATTTGACCAAATGGGGATTCCCAACACAGAAACCAACTACTTCGGCTTCTCTAGCCCTTCCTTCCTTCCAGTATTTGACTTTCTGCTTTTGAAGGGAATTGCCTGCCCCAGCAAATTAGCCAGCCTGTATTGGAGGAACCAGTGAAAAGGAACCATTGGATATGATGTCTAACTAAGATTCCAGCTCTGCTGTTGACTGTGCAAACCCATGAATCAGCTTATCTTAGGAGAGGATTATACCAGAAGTAACTGAGGAAAATGTGTGGTCTTGGAGCCCTGGCTGTCAGTTAATAAGGGGGGAGTTCCAAGGAGAAAAACACAGTGGAGGAAAAGAGGAGTACGAGGAACCCTCAAAGGAGGTCCCAGAAGTT
>NW_028186967.1:3761485-3820288 GCF_003343005.1 Rhea americana
GGGGGTGTTTGGCACCAGGGTGATGCAAGAGGGACAGGGCAGGGGCCTGGGAGATTTCCTGGGTGTGCTGGTACTTTCTGAGGGCAGGAAGTTGAGAGCTGGCAGCAGAAGCTGCTGTGCCAAGGTGTCCACCTGTGCTGTGCCAAGCCAAATAGCCTACGGGATGATGAGGAACATCTGCAGGTGGTAAGGCACCCTTGGAATGGCCATTTTATTTGAGCTTTAGCTTTGCCTCTTTTCTTTCCTTCAAAATATGTTTACTTTACTTTGGCATTTAAGCAGAGATCAAACAGGTTAAAGGTCAGCTTTATTATTTTTGTTGGTTTTTAAGGAAGTTTAAGCCAGGGCCTAAAGAGATTACCTTTTCCATTTGGAAGACAAAAATCTTCATATAAAACCATTCATTTGTGAGGTAAGTGAGGATGCTTTATCCACCACAGAAGGGAATTTTTATGGGTTGCAAAATAAAATCCCATAGTGACTGTGGATATTCTTGAACAACCTCCCTGGCATTTCCCTCCATCACTAAACTTGTTGATTGAATTATTTCTGAATTCATAAAAGAAAATAAGCAGGCTGATATTTTAATCTTGTCAAAATGTTCACTCTGTATGCAGTAACTCCTATATGTATCCTTTCAAAAGAAATTGAAGTTTTCTTCTGGGGCAGAGACATAGGATACATTTTTGCAGGGATATCTGCAGAAAAAAAGTCACTGGAGGTTTTGCCAGTTACTTGAACAAGAACAGAGCTAGGCTTATGCTGAATATTTTTGAAAATCTCAGCTTTGATTTGTTAATGGCCATTTGTATGATGGACTACTGCAAGCCATTTATCCACAGAAATAAATACTCAAAATAGAACAAAACAGGACACAGCCAGGCAAACTGTGGTTTGTACCAAAGCTTCAGATTTGCTGAAAGACAGATATATAATATTCCTCAGTTTTTTTTCTAAAAAACCACTACTAAAGAGTTTTTGCCAGCCTTTTTGAGTTCATGTCAAAAAATAATACTGAAAACTGACCTTTGGGGATTTTCCTGGATAGTATTTCATCCTTGGATAGAAAGCCATTCCCCTGAGTCAGCAAGGAACTAACAAGCCTACCTTTAAACATGTGAAAGTGATTTATAGGAGTAATTTACTGAATCAAGCCTCGTATGAGAGAGATAAGGGGGAAGATTTCATAAAAAGACTAAACTGTAGGAAATCCTGGCAGAGTTATGTTTGGAATGTCACATTTGCCCCCCACCTCCAACATCTTCAAAGAATTTATCAGTTACAGCAAAACTCTTCTTTATAAAAGTGGTGGTGGTTTGCTGGAAGGTGGACTGAATGTGACTGCTGCCATCCTGGTAGTAGACTTAGTAAAGGTGGACTGTGAATTCCAAACAAAGCCTCCAATTATCAAAATAGAACAGATTACTGGAAATCTTTCCTATTTTAATAGCAAATTAAACTCGTGATTTTCTGAATGCAACTTCTAAGAGTTGCAAAAGACTGAGTGTCTACATTTTTTGTTTTCTAATAGAAACCACTCATTCTCTAAAAAGCAAACCTTGTTAAGGTGTTTCAAACAGGACATTCAGGAATTATGGTACCTAAAACCACTAGACATTTTATAAAACCCTGGCCTGAACCTGTAATGAATCAGTCCCACACAAGAATAGATCTCTTTAACAAAAACATGTCTGTTCTACTGAAAGACAATATCTGCAATCACTGGTAAGAAGACCACATTTGGTTATTTTTTGTAATTCTTCCCTACCCCTCGAAGCAAGCTGAAATGACCTTCTAACAATAGTTTATTTCTTCCCGCCTTGATCTGAACAAAGGCTTTCTATTCACATGCATGTGAAAGAGAGTGTGGATATTTTTGTGGTGAAAGATCAAATCTCTCTTTTGAACTTTGCAGTGGATAGGCTAATTGTAGCATCTCTGAGGGTTTCACTGTCCTTTCAGAAAACAGCCAACTAAATGTTTGTTTGGAGTGTTTACCAGGAGTAAGGAGTCTATATATCAGATCAGTTGACCAAATTCGTATGAAGTCTTTTGATGCTGCCTTAATATCCGATGAGCAAAATTCACTTCCCACCAGTGTGCTTGTTTGTTGGTATGGCTTCATGGTATTTCTGTGCCTTCTTTTCATAGGAGGAATTGATCACAAGGAATTTTCTGCTAGGTTTGCAATGCTCAGTGCAAGCTGAGTGGAAAAGCTGTGACTGGTCAAAGAAATCATGTATTTTTTTKGTTTCATTTCTCAGACTGAAGTAAGCATCTTTTTTATGACTGGAGGAACTTGCTTCAGCTTTTAACCAGTGCTTCTCCAGGAGAAGAAATGGTTGAAAGAGTGAATACCTGCAAACCAGGTGAGGCAGTTCCATTCCCAGCAGTGCCAGCTTCGCTAAAAGACAAGTCAGATAACTTGACGGTGGAGTGAGTGCACAGTTTTAATTAAGGTTTAGTGAGCGTGGTAACACAAATGGCTTTTCTGTTCTTTGAAGCAATCTGGTTCTTTCACAACGCCTGTATTGTCTGAAATATTTTTAGGGGTGGTCTCTGTGGCAAGGGTGACTTAGCAGGTGTTAGGAGAAGGGGAAAGTGTGCATATGTCAGAGGGGAAAATATGCAAATCTTCCTTTCTTTACATGGCAGAACTTTAACAAAGAATATCCCCTGAGAGCCCTATTCAAGCACCTTATGGGCTCTGATCCTTCTCTCATGCTACAATTGTCTTTATACAGGCTCAAAGAGCTTGACCTCTGGCTATATCAAGCAAGATCCTATCCTACATGCAGTATTGTTGTTCTGTCGCAAATAGTCACAATGTGCAAACTTGCAAGTATTCTTATGAGCACACATAACCACTTTTATTTTCTGTAGGAGAAGTAATGAGTGACATTGCAGTGAATCTGCTTAGAATGGAACATGGGAAAACTTTTATTTATTCATGTATCTCAACTGCAAGAAAAGACAATTGTCCCTTTTCCTTTCACTGAGATGAAATGTAGCCTTCATTCTTCCTAATTTTTTTGTAATTGTCAATAGTGCTGTTGCTTCCATAAGCAATACTATTGAATCTCAGTATCTTGTAAAGAGAGGTATCTCCCCAAGTCATTGCTAGATCAGGGTTTTAATGTGGAACTTTTCAGATAAGTTATTTCAGTCTGGCAAAGAAGAACTACAGTGACAAGCCTGGACATTGCAGTCATTTCTTTACAGACCTGGTGACAACTTTCATGTACTAGCTAAGCTGTTTGTACCATGTCTACTAATGTCAAAAGAGGGCAGTTTCCTTGTCCATCCAGGGATGTATTGATCTATATGCTATTGCCACTGATGATTGCAGCCCTACCAGGATATTCTGAGTTAAGACCACATTAGAAACTTGACCAGAGACATCACTTTAGTTCATCTGGAAAACAGCAGATTCATGAAACTATAACAAAAGTTTTGGGCTGTTGGGAACCTTGCAAAGATTTCATCTGAAATCCCAGGGGCTGACCATTCCTCTATTCTCTGAGCAGTACTCTGAGCCATTTAGTCTCACTAAATGAAAAACATTTTGATTTTTCTTAAAAAAGCCAGTAATGATTAATACCATTTCATCTGAAGAATTATGTATTTCCCCCAAATCTTGGAAACAGAGACTTATTTATACAATGCCACAGTGTATCAATGATTTGAAAGACTTCTGCCAGCTAAGGCAAGGCTAATGGTTTCAGAGTGAGYCACTAGTCTGGAGTATCTCCATTTTGGAGTGTTCAGCCTGAGGTTCAGTACACCTTCTCCTTGTAAGCACCAAGTGACTGTAGCTCCAGCAGAAGGCATAGGAAGGAGAAGCTAGTCATCTATTTCRAAGATTCAGGTCAAGGCATCTCACACTGGCTTCTCAGAAACAGGCATTTCTAAAATAACTTTTGCAAATCTGGAACTCTTCATACAGGAAATCCAATGATCAGCATTTAGGATTTGAAGCTGTTCCCATTAAATCTAACCAGAATATCACAGTGGTGTAAATTTCAATTTGCTTTTTAAGGCTAGATGTTCTCTTGGTTGGGTCAGCATCAATTTGCACTGTCTGGGAATCTACTACTTGAAYCATTGCCTCTTTCCACAGGCACATAAATTGCTCCTGTGAGTGCCAGGGGGCTAAATACCTCGGAGGCTCTAAGGGCCAGAGTTCACTGAATGTTCCTTGTGGCACTGGGTTATATAGACACTTACCTACCCTGGCTTCTCAGGCAGCAGATCCTTCATCTGAGGAAATCTTCCAATTAAACTGTCAGGCTCTGAGACGTGCAGCTAAGAAGAACAACCGGGATTGAAGGAACATATAAAGAAATATTTTTGATAATTCCCAGCGCAGCCGGAATGATGACATGCACTCTAGTTCTAGCAATCTCACTTGGCAGGCAGTTAGAGCTTTATATGTAAATATAAACATGTATTTACATACTTCCTAGCATCTGTTTTGAATTTGTTTTCCCTTTAGTTCTATTTAAAGTATGTCTTGTCCTATTATCTCTGAGACTGAAATTTGGAGGGGTCTATTAATAAACTATATCACTGCGGAACAACAATAGAAACCCTCCCTCCTACTTTGCTTTTCAGCCAGGTCTACAGCTGTTCCTTGCTTATTCCTTGCTAACTGTAACAGTATCTTCCCAATGTATGAAGGGAGCACAGTTTTCTAAGTGGATTCCTGCTGGGTACTTTATAATCTCATCACAGCTTCTACTGATTTATATTCAATTGATCTAACCCATTTGTCCTGGGAGTCCAGCTTTTTAATTGTTCCTCCACGTGGTGTCTTTTTCAGAGAGCAGTCTGCTGTTAGCTCAAGGTCTCATTTGCCATTTCCCTCCTCTAATTCAACCTCAAGGAAGAAAAACTATCTGCTGAAAGGCATTAGAACTGGAGCCATCGCTACAGAACAGGATCGTGCCTTAGGCCAATGATCTAAATAGCTTTCAACACTAGGTCGATGCCAAGGCCATGGTAGGTGCTACAAAAGCATTTTAGTGAGTAAAATTCAATGCACTATACTGACCAGGGATTATACCTGTGAAGTAAAGCTAAATAAACAGGACTGCAAACAAGATTTAAACTAAGAGAGAAAGAATAATTATTGGTGTTAAATAAATTGGATAAGATGAATGGGGAAAGAACAAAAAGAAAAATCCAGGCTAGTTGATACCAGTATTTCTGCACAGTCTCTGATAGCAAAGGTTCTGATTCTGGATGCCCGTCTTGAGAAAGCCCAGGCCTGGTTTTCAAAGGTGCTCAGTATCTAAAACCCTGTGAGAGCTACCCTGAGCTGGTAGTAGCATTATTTTGCTGCATAAACAGGTGCTTAGTCTGATATCCTGACCTGCAAGTATACCTATTGCCAACATCCACAGCTGTTTCTTTTTCTTATTTTTATGGAATTTGGCTATCTAATCTCTTTGTGGAGCTGGGCTTGGTACACTTCTCAGCATGAATCCTAAGACCACCAGATAGGCCAGGCATGAGAAGAAGCCTTCCAGTATTGCATAAATTTGCTTTTAAAAATGTTTTTTGTTTCAGGAACATTAAGCATCTGTGAAAATATGTATCATAGCCTTAAAAGTACAGGGTTCTGTAGGGCCAGATGATCAAAGGTTTTTCTGCACTGATGAAATTCCAGGAAATTTTGGGTGGGGGGAAGGGCTAGAGATAGATAGCCAGAAACAAAATGCTCGATGATCTATCCAAAAAAGTTGCTTCTCCAGCCAAATTACGCAGTCTTTATGAGAAAGATGTCTGGGTTTGGCAAGGAGCAAGAGACCGCTCCACCAGACAATAATGAAAAAAAGAAGCCCTAGTTGAATACTAAATACCATTATTCCAGGGGAAATATGACCTGTTCTCTCCCGTGGTAGAACTTTGGATTGAAACCCTAAAACCAGGAACCTTGGGATTAGTACTAGAGAGCCTGGGCTTACACTAGCCTACACTAAATTTTCTGTTGGCTCAGTAAATGCATTTTCTGCAGCTTTGTCTCCAGGAGCATCTAATTAAAATGAGATACAAATCCCCAAGATAAATGCCTGACTAAATTGATAAGCTTCTCATACATACCAAAGTCACATTGGAAATGAACTTCTCTCTTCACTGGACAGGTTACAACTTACCCTGTAGCTGTAACTCAGGTTCTGGTCTTGGAAGGTTTATTATTACACATGTTTATAGACTCACTAGCAAATTTGTCTGTAAGTAAGTATGTTTATATGTAGTATCTGACGATGCTTTATCTTCACCTTGATGTAGCACCTTAGTATTGCTGTCTCTGAACTGTCTAAATAGAGATTAGACTGACCTGTGAGAAGAGATACAAATACAACTCAAATAATAAATGAGAATTTCTGGGGCTGGAAAAAAGTGCTGTTTTGCTTTGCTCTGAATTTTGTTTCTCTTGCCAGCACTACAAAGTGGTTTCCCCTCAACTTCCCTTTTTTCTAGTATGTGGAAAAAAAAAAGTTTCATATTTGGTATTGCAGAAGAGACTTGCATTACGTTTTCCACCATCCGGTACCCACGCAGTTAGACCTTATTCACCTTAGGTACAAGAACACACATGCTAACTCTGAATATGTGCCTAACACTTTCTGAGTCTATTAGCATACAKCAGCTGATCATTTCCTTTGCAATGTATTAATGGCTATTTGCCTTTCTGCATCATTTGCTTGTTCCCTCTATTCCCAGGGGCTGTTAAGTACTGATGATARATAAATCTAGCACCTACAGCCATGGTTCCTTGCTTTAGAAAGCTCAAGAGAGAAAATGGAATTAGAAAAAAATGGAAGCTTATTTTGCATGGTTTCCACACCTTGGATCCTAATCCAAACCTCCTGTAATTTAAAAATCAGAAGAAATACACACCACAGGTATCTTGGCTGAATGAATGAAGGGTGAAGTTCAGTAGTGCCTTGCTCAGAGCCAACTTCAGCACACTGCCAGCCATTTCCTTTATTGAAACAGGTCTCCAGCACATAAGAGCATATCTAACACTGACTTTCCCTTACGATGCCCACTCCTTTTCCAAGAAGAACAATCTAAAGCCTTCTGATTATCAAGAGTACTCCAAAATATGAAAACCAACTCCTTTTTGCCTCCCACCAGCTGATCACTCTGATTGCTGGAAGCCATCTGACTTAAACCATGCTACATCGTACWGTAGCAGATGGCCACCAGTCTTTTGCCCAAACAACCCCCTAAATGATACCAAAAGGAACATTAAAATTGGTAATAAACTGTCCTTCCCCTCACCAAAGAGAGGAAAGGACTGTTGCAGCATGTCTTTGGGCTACAAATGAGTTGTGCTGTGTCTATTTGCCAGACAACCTGTTCTGTCTCACCTGCAGCACACCTGGCCCACAAATCTCATTGATTTCCAGGAGAGAAACCCCAGTCAGATACCATGAGACATTTACATAGCTGAAAGCCTTGGTTGTTTAGCAGTACCAAATAGCTTACAGCATAGGAGTCTCTGTGGCTACCCACATTATATTCAAATGTTCAAATGAGCTAAGCTTTTGCATGAACAACTTTGTACAATTTGCTGAGCTGCTGCTGTATTTCTACATGACAAGTTCACTGTTTGGCCTCAGCTTATGCTGATGTACAGAAAAGAGAGAAATRCACAGAAAAAGAGTCTTCACAGTTACATTAATTTCATTTTATTTAATAAAAAACAGTATCAGATTAAAAATACAAACACTTTGGGTGATTATCCAGCGTTTTCCCCTGTGTGCCTTGAAGAGCTCAAACCAACCAAGGATTGGGAAAAAACAAAACAAAAAAACAAAAAATAACACCAATTTTGGCCGGAGCTGTAAAATAATGTTGCACCAATTAAATTACACCAAATATATTATTATACCTTTGAAATGGCTTTCAGACCAATAAATAAAAAAAGACAAATTCAAATAAAAAAGTCAACTTTGTATTACAAAAAAATTAAATAAAAATCACAACACTAATAATAACAATGTGCAGTCAAGTTTTTTTCTTCTCTTCTAGGAATGATAACATGCCAGTAAACATGTAACATGCCAGTAACATGCCAGTAAATCCCTACATAACATTTCCAGTTTGGCAGCAAGCAGTCACTCATTCATTCACATTTGTACACAAGGAAGCAGGCCTGGGCAAAAGTCTAGGTAGATATGGGCCTTCAGAGTGCTTCTCAGTTCCCTGCAACAGCCAGTTGAGTTCTCTTCCCTTCAGCTTGAAATCTACAGAAATCAATTAAATGTTTAGCACCAGATCTGCAAGGAAGGTGTCAACCAATCAGCGTAACGCCACTGGAGTCATGCTCCATTATATCAACACAACAGCACTGAYTGACACCGGCTGAAGATCTGGTTCTTACATTCTGGGGCACAAGTTAAAAGCCGTGGCTGAAAAGCACATCCATGATTCAGAAACACCATGGAAACTGTGTCAGGTTGTTTTAAATGCAGCACAGCGAACTTGTTAACTGAATACACTGCAAAACAGGGTATTGATTTCAGGAGGGCTAAAAGAGCACATACAGGCCCTGTGAGAAGATGGAACATCTGAGTATCACAGAAAGGTATACATCAACAGAGAAATGACCTGATGTTGCCATTCTTGAGCAAATGAACAGTGAGCCAAATTTCACTTTACTGCCTGAGAGCACACCTCTCACAGATTTCATGGGTACTGACGCCATTTACTCTAGGGCCAAATTTGGTCCTGTGTTCCACAATAAGGAAAGGTTCTGTACAGAGTCAGATCAGCTGGTAGAGGAAACTACAGTTCATTCATCTTTACACTGGACATTCCAGGTGATTTTTAGGAGCAACTGGCAGACTTAGGTACCATGACACACCAAATAAGGAATCGCAAGTTGGGAAATAAGAAATGAAATAGCTCCCTGCCCAGCTTCCAATCATTTATGGGTTATTCTTGATTCTCCAAGAATCCTCTACGGAACTCAATTCCCATTCCTCATGATCTCTAAGATTTTGGGCATAGTGGGCCAAATTCTGCTTTTAGGTGGGAATGAGAAGAGAGTTTGCCCCATGCTCCTCTGCTCTGGGTGTATGTGCACACACAAATTTTAGCGCTGCAGATAATTTGACCTCATAGGCTGAAATCTGCCATTTATTCACAGCAGTGCACCTTTAAGAAAGCCAAGGGCTATGCGCTCATGTAAATGAGACTGAAATGGGCCTTCCTTAAGATTCCAGTTTGCCCAGGCCTGTCAAACGCACAGTGCCTTTCTAACATAGGCTTACATTCAGGTAATCCAGTAGACCCATGTGGTACCTTTATGGGAGTTGAAGCCTTCAGTYTAGACATTTAGATATGTCCAAGAATACATACACATATCCTTTTTTTTTCCCCCCAAATGGATATCATTGCACACGCAGTACCAGCTACACTGTACATAGAGGCCTGCATTTTTACACTAACTCTGTTATCAAACCTACCATTATCATTTCATCGTTCAATTCTTTCTGCTCCATTACTACCTACTTAGAAACATTTTCATTTGGAGAAAGGCACAGTCCCACCAACATTCTGACCTCTATCCATTTCCTACATGCTACAATCTTTTCTTTAGCTAACTTTCTGATAGCAAACTACCTGTCACCTTCAGATACTACAAACTAACAGCAAGGTGGCACCATTTGCTGACAGTGACTGAACTCTAGATTGCAAGGTTAGTTTAACCCTTCATACAGTTTGTTAGATCTACCTTTCTCTGGGCTTTCATCTGGCTGGCAATTTAGAAAAAAACACAAATCAAACATACAGGTTGAAAGGCTTTTAAAAGCTGTTTATAATGTCCATGTCCTGCCACTTCCCCTTATTGTTCCTGTGATTGCATTTCTGGCTGGTAAGAGTGGTAGCCAGAAAAGATTTGAGGGCCTCCTGCTCACTGAAGAGCAATGCCTGTGGGAAGAACTGCCAGTGAATACCTAGCTCCACCACTTGTCCATGTACATCACGTGATGTTATACTGAGGTGATCCTCTCAAATTATCTGTCCCAGAATGGATCCAGAACATCTCAGGTCTCTCTGCTAGAAGACCATCTGACCATGGTGACTATC
Source organism: Rhea americana (assembly GCF_003343005.1). Taxonomy (NCBI): domain Eukaryota; kingdom Metazoa; phylum Chordata; class Aves; order Rheiformes; family Rheidae; genus Rhea; species Rhea americana. The sequence continues at coordinate 3,771,596 of NW_028186967.1, forward strand.
TAGCCTAGTCTCCCCATCATGCATGCCAAATATTCTCAATGTGCAATTCCCATATCCAGATGAATAACTTCAGGGGAAATAAAGGTTCTCTTTCTAAAAGATATCAAAATTGTCTTGAAGAATTCATCTCATCTCTTGATAGAACTCTTGATAGAATTACAAACTACACAAAATGTGTGTGCCTCACTTCCAGTTTGAAATTTATCTAACTTTAAATTTGAGCCATTAGATCTCAATGCTTTTGCTTGCTAGAGCTTGATATGCTTTCATCACATTTACAAAGACCATAGGTTTTCTCTGGGGAGCTAGGTAACATTTCGAGGAAACGAAACTAGAGAAGTGTGAGATGACTTCAGGGTTGTTCTACATTTTGCTATGAATTCAGTTATGTAGATACAGTCAGGTCCTTTGAAGGAAAACCTACCACTGTCAACAAAACAGTGACCTGGCTTACTCCAACATAAAGGTACACAGAACAATTCCCCTCCCACCATTTCCATCTTCTCTCTGCTAGTTGAGCTTGTTGCAGATCTCTAGGGCTTTCTTATAGACCTGAGTCACATCATCCATGTCTGTGAGAAGGGAAAAACTGCTATCTCCCAGACGGTTGCGATAACGTTTTAGGTACTGTGGCCGTGGGCGGTTCTGAAGTCCTTCAAAGTCTTGGATCTGGAGGAAGTTTTCAGCAGAGACACAGCTCCTTATCCTCTGTCTGTTTGGCCTATTCTCTTGCAAATCCAACAAATCAAAGGAATCACTGGACAAAATACTGTCATCACTAATCACACTGGAAGGGCGACTGTAACTTCGAGGTAACCCATCCCCAGGCAGGACCACTTCTTCCATGGCATCCAGCGTAGGTGTATCAGGGCTAATCAAAGCAGATTCAGTGCTGCTTGCAGAATACTTGCTGTTATGTTTTAAGATGCCCTTACGCCTGCAAGAATGGCTATAAGACCCATTTCTGGATGGCTCTGTGACCCCTGGAGAAGTGTCACTGTTTACTGTCTCATCATTATTGTCCAAGAGTTCAGAAGATTCACTTCGTTCTGGAGAGGAGTAATAGCCAGACTCTCTCTGCTGAGTCTTCTTTAAGATTCCTTTTTTTGGCATTAGTGAAGACTGCTTAGTGCTGTATTTGCATGCTACCTCTCCCTCCACAACACTTTTAATGGCTACGCCAGTTCTACACAACTCTTGCTCCAACTTAAAAGCAGAGGGTAACACTGGGTTGACCACTCCTTCAATGAACCCTGCACTGTGAGATCGATGTTCACTGTTGCTCCGTTTCTTCAGGATGCCTTTGGGTCTCTTGGAGGTGGGTTTAGATGCATTTTCAGCTCCTCCTTCCTGGATGGACTGTGCAATGTCATTTTCCTTTTTTGATTTTTTCAGAGACCTTTGTCTCTCTAGTGTGACTTCAGGACCTTTGGGCTTAGAAAGGCACTTAATTTTGGTATCAGTCTCTGGTTGGAGGCCAGTGGAACGGTGATGCCAATCAATGAACCTTGCCAGCAACGGGGACTCAGAGTCCCTCATGGCATCACAGTCACAAACACTACTCTTGTAGCCCCAATTAACCCACCAGTGATTGGCAATGTCTTCAATAGTTGCTCGGCGTTCAGGGTTCACCATCAGCATCCATCTGATGAGACCACGAGCATCTATGGACAAAGAATGGAATATAACATATTTGGAATACAGGCTCTATTGGGTTTCATCACTTTAAAATAGAAATGTAAGCCAATCAAATTAACAAAAATAATGCTTCTCTCTACAGAAGAAGTGAAAGGGGGCAAGGCTTTGGACATCAGTCAACTTTGGGAAATGCATTTGAGCATTATTTCTTATCAGAAGAATATGAACCACCCAGGGAAATGTATACCGGGTTATCAAAGTAATTAATATTTGTGCTCTTAAATCAATGAATAGTTCCATATTACTGAAGGAAGTTACTGACCTTTCTGTCAACTCTGCTTATCATAAAACTGGAGGAAAACAAAGGGGAATTAGGATATCTTACATGATCTACATATTACTGCTTTTATATTTTTTTCCCCCAAAAAATGTAGCCTTCAGAATATTTTAAGGCATTTTTTGTAAAGAGAGCAACCAGGAAGGAGAAAATGGAAAGAAGTAGCAAACAAATGATGAAAGGTAAACATCCAGTTAAATATAATAATATATACAAAGATGCTAAAGGCTGGGAAGGAGTCGTCATAAGCAATGAGCTGGACTTAGTTGATGCTTTTCTGTCAGATGGCTAATAAATGTGTTATCCCCTAAGTATAAGTAATTGCAAAAATAGTGGTATTTAATTTAGATTTTGGACTAGCTTCTTGGATAAGAGACTGCTTCCCTCTGACCATTCATCTTCTTTCTGCTTGTGATATACTACAGTGTAGTTAGAGCAGAGGACTGATCTGTACCAGTATGTTGTATCAGTTTACAGCTTGTCTGAACAATTCCACTTGCAATAGCTAACAGATTTCCACTGTCATAGATCTAGTTAAAAGAGCCTGTTAAAGCTTCCCCAAGGCAATAAAATCTATCTGCTATAAAACTTTCATTTCAAAAGGGCTTTTGGTAAATGCTTTACCCAGATGGGAATTGATAGCAGATGAAGTCAGTAGGGGAATCTGAGATTTTTTTTTTTTTTTTTTTTTTTTTTTGTCATTCTAACGTGACACCAAAACATGTTGAAAGAGGCAGGGTAAACCCTTCATTCTGAACTTCTGTCAGCTCCATACATTACCCTCACTCCTTTTATATACCTGAGGTCTGTGTTGGCTCACGATATTCTCCACTGCTGATCTGCCTGATGAGATTTTTGTGATCAAAGCCATCAAAGGGCATCGTTCCATAAACCAGAGTGTAAAGCAATACACCAAGGGCCCAGCTGTCAACCTGAAACAGAGAGACAATGCATGTAAAAGCTAGGAAAGTTGATCCGCACCATCTTCCAAACTATTAGCACCACAATAGCAGCATCAAGTCCAGCTGCGCTTACTTATGGCATACAGGTATCTAACATCTGACAAACCATAAGCAAAACAGCTTGACAACTATCAGTATGAGAGAGAACCACTCTAGCCCACATGTGCAGTAGTACAAACATAAAGCACTATCAGCAAAGGCAAGCCATCCTCATACCACTACCAGAAATCTGATTCTTCTTACCTCTGGGCCTCTGTAAGGTCGCCCATTAACTATTTCAGGAGAAGCATACAGTGGGCTTCCACAAAAGGTCTGTAGAAACTTGTCTTTGTGATAAAGGTTGGAGAGTCCAAAATCAGCAATCTGCAAAGACAATTACACAAAGCTTCTGTAGCATTAACAATTTTTTAATATAATAGAAAAATGTTTATYGGGAAAGACTTAGCTGTACTTGACCATGCTGTAGGGCAGGAATCTCGACTTGGATAATCTCTCAAGTTCCCTACATAACCATTTTTTCTGTGATTTTATGACATTCCTCTCTAAGGGTATTCTAAAGAGGTAGAAGGATCCCCAGGTTAAATCCTCCAGATTAGGAACCAGGACTCTTGGGTTCTATTCATAGTCAGGTCACTGACTAACTGGCTGCACAGCCATCAGTCGTCCAGGATGAAGTGCAAAGACAATCTTCTGCTAGAAGGCAATGGACCTATTCACCACTGACTGCTGTTMGTTGTGTATAATCATTAAATCAAGGGAAAGCAATACATGTTCTTGCGCATGCAAACCCAGAGCCAGGACCTTTAAATTCAACAGGAGGAGTGAGGCAGGAGTGTCATAGGAAACTAAGCACAAGATTACAGAAGAAAGGGAATTTTTAAATCATCTGGAACATAACTCTGCTAGAAGAAGTGGGAGAGTGAGGTACTTGCTAACTGTTCCAGATTCAGGGACTCCACGCTGAGGAATCTGAGTTGTTAAACAAACAAGATGTCTATCACAAGATAATAAACACAAGTCCGGTTCCTAACTGGAAACAATGGGCCCAAATCCGGCTTTCCCAACAGAAGTAAAACTCCCCTTGAGACTGTTGGGAATTTTGCCCATATAGGAATTGCAGGATTAAGTCCAAACAGTTTGTTTACTTCAATTCTCTGCTCTTGTTCTTATAAAACAAAGGCTGAGGATAGCAACACTAAATACTCCCACAACCTTTGCATTTCCTTTGTTTCTCTAGCTTAAAGCAGCACATCTCAATTTTTATCTTGTTTAAAACCAAAATGCTTCTGTTTTCCTAAAGATATTTTTTTTACTGCTCACTATTAACATAAGACATACATAAAAGATATAAAGCACACGCAAAAAAAAAGCATTATCAATTTGTAGCTATAAGAGACAGGAGTTCTCTATTGGGTTTTCTTCATCCTGCTGAGATCTTTCATACCAGAAAGAAATTAAAACCTGGGGAGTAGTAGTGATTAATTGAAATCACAACAGAAAAATCAAGAAAAGACAAAGTGATCAGAAAGGAAATGGATTTACCAACAGCATCATTCACCCCTGGCTTTTTAAAATATGTATCATCATTGCTGCTAATACCTTTCTACTGCAAGACTCAGCAAACTCTTGGGAGACATAAAGCCTTTATCTCTATTAACCATCTAAACTCCTACAACTACACCAAAAAAATGACAGTCAAGATAAAAATAAAAAAAGTTGGTGAGGTATGGACAGGAGATCCAAATTTCCTTTCTTTTACCTTAACATAGCTAGATATATATACCTTTTTACATTAAAAAAAAATCCACATATTTTTTCAAACTCACAGAGCAAATATGAGATTTCACACTTTACACTCCTATTTTGATTTCCTGCATTTGCAGGTGTTCTGCTGAAAATTTGGACTCAATATCCGGCACAAAGAGCAGCTGATTCCTGTTCATTAATGTTAATTCATCTCACCATATCCATTCATAGTCTGAATTTGTTCAATCCCCCAAATAGGGTATTATCAACCCATGACAGAAAATTCAACCTTTAAATAAATGTGGTTTGTAAAATCTTCATTGTATGGCTGGAATGTCATTGAAAACAGCTGGTGTACAATTGCAGTCTGCAAGCATATTCTCATGGCTCAGAYTGCACTTAATTGCCCTAAATTCCACTTTCTTATCAGGTCACCCAGACTAGCTTGCAGGAAGTTGGTTTTAAGTCTTATGAAGTGTGCCCTGTCAATCAGGGGAAGAATGGGATCATTTCAGTGTTAAAACTTTGTGCTGGTCATTGAGTTTTATTTTAGTTCAGGATGCAGCTAAGACAGGGGCAAACACTGCACAGTATGCTTCCTTAAGAAAATATATTCCCTGAACACCATGGAATGTATAAAATGCATGTAGATGTGCATGAACATATATAGAGATACACATACCATTCCTCATACTAAGAAACTCTCAGACTTGGACATTCATGTTTTCATTTTGACCATTCAGGAAAAGAGTATTTATGTTACAGTCCACTCCCATACTCACAGACTGATGTTTATCAGCTTTTCCCATTAAAACTGTCATGCCCCCCAAAACAAGATTAATAGAAGCCAACATTACTTCATGTTCTTGGCACTTAAGTGGAACTAAGGCATCAAGTCAAAAAACTTCCTAAATTGGGAGGAGCTGGGAAGTGGAATGTATTCCCTTCGCTTCAAGAGGTGTATGTTTCATATTTACTGTTAGCTATGATAAATCAGATGTAATTTTGTTGCTTAAGCATGGACTATAAATTCTGTGAAGTTTGCATTCATGGAAATTGCCAATTTTACACTACTTAAGAATCTGGCGCTTTGTACTTCCAGATAGACAAATAATTAGGTCTCTCAAAGCAAATGAAACTTATGTGCAGTGGGTGAGACTTCCAGCACAGTAAATCCCAATTACATACACTTACTGCGTATATATGAAACCCTCATGGGTTTTTAGTGGTTAGTCTGATCGGTGTCTGCTTACCAGCCCCAGAGAAAGCATAGTTAGCAGGATTATGTTACTACTATACTCACATTTTTCTCTCCTTCTATCACTTCAGGATGGATCATATAGTTTACTTCAAGCTGTGCTATGCTATCCCTTTTAGATGCGATTCCCAGCCCAACGGCCACCACAGCCCTACCGTGAACAGGAAGGTTTTTTTCTCCATCRCGCCAGGCTACATGACAGTGGCTTCCCCTTGGGGTAGGCTGTGGGATGGAGGCAGAGATGCAGCACTTGGATAAGTCTGAGAGAAGCACTGATTCCTTAGCTGCTGCAATGTGCAGCAGTTTCTCTCCAGCTCGCTGCATACAGGATTTTGGTACTAGAAAGCAGCAGCAAGGCTGCGCTGGGACTATACCAGCCCTCATCATGCTAAACTGCAGGAGCTACATGTTATTTGGGGGAAACTATACSCTCACCCCACTGCTATTTCTTTGAGTAAATTCACATCTACAATGAATCAAAAAATAGCATCCTCTGTCCCTTTAAAACTAATGGTGAGAAGATGGTACCACCAGCAGGCTTTTAAGACCACCAAAGGCAGATGCCTTAAGTTGGTGTGAAATTCTCCCTGCGTGTAACTTTCTAGTTCACCAGTTCAGAAGAGCTCTTTTGATGCTTTAGGGTTCCTTTAGCCCTGCTATCTATCTAACCTTGCCCAGATGCATTTGTGTTACGATTATGAAAGACGATATCCTCTTCATAGAATGAAAATGTCAGGGAGAGACTGCTTTGCTGCTGCGCTGTTGAGGCAGCAGCTGTTATCTCCCCGTGGGAATTCAGGGCAAGCAGAGGGGGCAGCTCCAAGTCACCTAGAGCTGGAGGATGCAAAGAAGAAGTGGAAGAAGCAGTGGGAGATGAAAGTAGAACAGAGTAGTTCTAAGCTGATTTTTGCTGTTAGTAGCTGGCACATGAATATGAAGAAGGATAGGCTTGTACATGTGGTAGAGTCCCTAATTTCTTTGTCGTGTTACTTAAATATTTGTTTTAAGTATGTGGCACTATGAATAAGGCAAGAAAGTAAATAATCTTTTTCTACCTTGGGAGGTGGCAATGTCTTGGGAAGGTTTAGTTTTAGGATTTTGCCCCACTATGGACCTTGCCAGATAGACTAGTTCACAGGAGAAACATTCAGACTTGGGGTTTCTGTTGGATACAAGGGTGTACATCTGGGAAGACAGACAAGCCATTGTTTGATGAACTGGCTGGCTGAACTCCTGGTACCCAACAGATCTGTGTGCATATTCAGTCCCATAGTTTAAAACTCAGTTTATTTATTTGTGTTTGCAGCATTTAGCATAGTAAACCGTTAAATAATAGTTTGCAGGAAATACTACCACGCAGACACCAAGTCCCTCAAAAACATTATTACATAATACAGGTCAGCTTTCCCAAAACATCCTCCAGCTCTGGCCTGAGGACTTGCAGAACTCTTCAAAACTTTTAAGTATTTGTCCCCTTCAGCTGCTGGTGTTTCCTAGTTACTGTGCTTCAACACATGACTCTGTTTCCAGAGACTTTTGCTCAATGTTTAAACTTAAAAAAAGCTGAGTATATCTCCATACACTGCTCACCAGTTTCATTACCTACATTTAATTAGCTAAAATTTAAATGGTTCCAAATTTAGCACTGTATTATATACATTGACTCATGGACCATTTTAGATGACATAATAATTTCTAATGGATTAATTATCCTCTTTATTTCCTATTCTGAAAGTACTGCTTAAGTTGCTACATATATATATGGATCTATTTTTATGTTTTTTTTTCTCACATTACTATGGCATATTTATGTAAACCATAACATCTAGATCACTGACTTCTTCAGAAATATGTATTTAATTATATATTACACCCAGGAACAAAGGGATTCCTTTCATTTTTCCATTCTTAAAATCAATCCGTGAAGTTTGTAAGTGCTTTGTAGTCTATTGAATGAAATATAATTACGGTCCTGGGAAAGTACAGATACAACTATCACCCTATTTCTGGAAAATGTCTTCCACTGACTATTTGAAGCCAACCATCCATACCAAGCCCTAAATTGTATATTTATTTTTGTGCCTGAATAAACTATATATAAATACTTTCAGAATCAGGACCTGATAGATTTACTCAACTGCTAATAAACAGTCTACTGCTCCATATCTGTTTCCTTGCCAACAGTTATTGTTTAGTGAAACAAAGAAAAAGTGGGAAATAAAATTCTATATAAGTAACACAGAAACCAGAATAACACATTCAAAGCTTTGGTATCAAAGYAGATAGTGTCAATACGCTTAACATCAAGTACTCAAAACGAGTCATTCTGTCATGCGGTAGGAAAGGTGAAATAAAGAAATACAACATAAGTAATCTTGAAGTAATCCCAATTTTAGTGCCACTGCTAGTAAGATGTATGAAATACAAACTGCTTCCCAAGCTCACTCTATCAGCTTCATGAGTCCCTTCATGAAAACAGTTACCGGTAGACAGCAAGATAGCTTACAACCACTTGTACGTGTATATCTATGCCCAGGCATTCTTCCCACTCATAGGCATGCCTTACAGTTTGCAGTAACGGAGAACAGTGACTGAGAATACTAACTGAGAAAAGGCTGGAAACAGGCAAAATACCTACATGGCAGCTTAAACACACCTCAGTTCAGGAAAGGCAAATCTTCAAGAAAAGATGAGCCCAAATTATTGGAGGGGATGTGAGGAGTTGCAGCTAACAGAACTTCTTCATGTATTTCCTGAGTACTGCATTTACTTCAAACAACTGCAGCAGTACTCAAAATATTTAAGACTCAGTTGGAAAAGCTTGATCCCTCCGAGGTCACCAAGAGAATATTGTTTTTAATGGGATGGACATGGACACTAGTCCAGACTCCTGGTCACACACACACACACACACACACAGAAAAAAAAAATAAAAGACTATCTCTTTCTTACAACTACCAAAAAGTGAGTGAAGTGCTTGTATGTTGGAGCCCTCTTTGACATTTTTTCCTTTCACCTGTCCATCTTTCTACAGTAATGCCAGTCACTATAATAGCTGAAATACCTCTGTAGTTCTGATGTCCTTCAGTCACCTAAATGGTCTGGATATAAATACAAAGCTAACTGTCCCTGTCCCTTTCTCCTGCTTCCCCCAGCACAAAGATTAGGCTCTCATAAAAAAGACACAGGAGGAGGATTGAGTCTTTTGACAAAGCCAGGCTCCCTGGAGGCTTGGGAAAGTGATGGGTTTTGCATATGATGACTACACTTCTGAGGTCCACATCACCACAGTTAGCAAATTCCCCAAATTCTTCTTTTCTCTCAAGAATACTCTGATTAGCTGGGAACATAGTTTGGTGTGTAATGTGGAAGGAAAGGTCATCCTGCCTGCGGAAGTCTGTTTTGTATACAATATCCTATAAAGGCGACTTTTTGTTTTCAGCACTGCTGAAAACAGTTGAGGCTACTGCAGCTAGTGATACTTTTGGAACAGAAGTGAAGAGGTTCATTCTAACACTGGTCTTTAACAGCACAATGTCCACATATTGCATAGGATGTGTCTTCTGTAAAAGTCTATTTTTAGAGACCACATATTTGTGTGTCTTTAATCCACTGGTTGATCCAAGTTAGCTTCTGTCATCAGTTTTACACAGATGGCAGCTACCATATGTTACTTTCCATTTCCATTGCACATCAGCTTAAACTGAAGACAATCTCGCCAGTGTAAAACTCAAAAAGCAGCTCACGCAGCCTTGTGACTTTCAGTGGAGACTGAACCAAAATCCAGGCTATTTAGAAGCTTGGCTATGGAGATAGTTCCTTCATTGCTTTGCTTTGGTAATTAAGCAAGGATACCCAGGAGTTGACAGGAACTTTACCATCCCTCCCTGTCCTTGTTTGTCTAYAGATCAGTGCAGTCAGCCACTTTCTCATCTAGTTGCCCGGGCAGGAACAAAGTTGAAAGTGAGACAGGTTCAGCCACCTGGAAACTTCACTAATCTCTGCATTATTTATCTTTGTGTTACAGGTATTAGGAAAAAAAGAYGAGAAAGGGAAAAAAGGTCATTCCCATGCTTTCACTGGGGAGAAATGACATGGAAATGACATCACAGACATCACTATCGAAAGTATACGTTTGTGTCTGGAGCTCCAAGGCCATTTCCTAATGAAGCACATGTGCTTTACTAGGTTTATTTTGAAACTCTATTTGCTTATTTTCCAGGCATGATCAAAAGGACATTCAGAGTGTTCAGTAGGAGCCACTTGAACCCTGTAGACCAGGAGAGTTTTTTCTAGCCTCAGCAACAGCCACCAAGAATACCATTTGTAAAATAAACCTGATTGCACAAAATGCATTGCTGTTTTCTACCAATAAATAGATATTGCTTCAGCAATCGTGGCTCTTGAGTGGCAGGACAGGCCCTTTTCCCCCAAATTACACAAAGCTTCATTTAGTGTTTATGCCTAGTCACAAGTGATGCTCCTTCCCCAAGCTCCAAATCCCTGAGTCTCTTGCCAGATGCTGTTGCTTAGTAGCTGTTGCCATAACACTGGTTCTTCTAACACCTTGGATAAAAGTGCTACAAAACATGCAAATCTATTCAGAGAAGCTGAGAGAATGAATCCTACCTTAATGTTAAAATTGTCATCAAGAAGGATGTTTTCCAATTTTAGGTCCCTGTGGACAACACCATTCTGAAATGAGAAGAAAAAAAACAAGGGAAATAAGATGAAAAAATATTGGACAAATTAAAGGTGACCTGGCAGGGTGGTCTTTGCATCTACATTTCAGGGCTGATTTCACTGTCATAACACTCATGGCCCAGTGACTAGTGACAGGAGATGTATTAGTCACTTGGTGTGYGGTTAAGAGAAGAATGACTGGAATCTGTCCTCCCACAAAGCCTGTAAAACAGCAGGGGGATTCTTTTCRGAACTTAATTCCAATTCGTATCCTACCCCCACTGTGTGAAAGCAATATATTCTTCCCAGGCACCAGAAAACAATATCTGTCAATGACGTTAGTCCTTACAAAAGCTCTCATTCCTCCAATGTGCAGCCGCTTGGATCAAGGAAGTTATAATCCTAAAAGACTGTAAATGTTAGRGATGGAAACTCACAAGCTGGGTTTAGGTCAGAGCCTTCTTTAAAGAACTTTGAGGAAAAAAATAACTGCAGAGAAGGCCACTGTAGCTTTTCAGCACTGTGCAATGAGGACTTCACAAACTTCCCTTCCTTATTAGAATTCAAGTGGTGATTATAAATGTTTGAGAATTGAAATAAGAAACTGTTAACTGCTCATTGCCTTTAGCTGCATGCAAAGCATGCAACTGGTTCATAAGCAAGGATAAAAGGTCCAYGAAGATAACCAGTCAGTTACTTGGGTTTAATTGTGTAAATTGTCATTCTAGTGGGTGCTGTGATGGATGAAGACAATAGCAAAGGGTATCTTTCCCATGCTCCTACTACACCAGGAAAGTTACTTTTGCATATCTGGAATGAGTACATGGTAGAATTTGAACATTTATACCTTCCTCTTGAATTTTCTTTGAYATCTGAAGTTGTACACTTGCATATTCAAATTGCAAACTATCATTTATTTGAAGGCATCAAAATGATTAATGTTCTACAAGTACTATGGGGTGCCTTTTTTGTTAATGTCAATCTTTTTTTTAATGTTAGGAGAATAACTTCAAAGCAAAAATGGGATGCAGGGCTAGCATAAGAGTATATGGTATACCCTTATGGCTGGTATACCTGCTATGGCTGGTGTATGCCATAACACAGCAAAATATCCCTGGTCTTTAAAAGCAAGCAGTGAACTGCTGTCAGCAATCCATTTCAAGCTCTCCTGTTGTACTGATACAATCATATGCTGTCATACTTAATAATAAATGCTGTTGCCTCCGTCATGCTTTCAAATACATAAAACACTATACAGTCTTCAAACAGTCTTTTTTTAATATCAAGTCCTTTGCTTACCTTGTGGCAGTAATGTACAGCAGAGACTATCTGTCGGAAGAAATGTCTTGTCTCTCTTTCACTCAGCCGCCGCCTCTCACTGATGTAATCATACAACTCTCCTTTACTTGCGTACTCCATGATGATCACAATCTTATCTTTATTTTCAAATACTGCACAGGTCAAAGAAGAAAAATAAAAAAGAAAACAGTTGATCTAGTGAATTTAAAAACTGGTACTTTTCAGGGAGAAGAAGAATTAGGATGACTAAACAATCTCAYGTCATCACGGCAGCTTAGACAGATGTACTACCAACCCCATCGAAAACAGCAAGTTCCAAAGTTAATCTTTTCCAAAAGAAGATTACAATGTTCAAGATCAAGAGAAGCAAGTTGCGACTACTTTCACTTTCCCATGGCTATCTGAAAGAAGGACTTTGCCACTATAACATGGGGTCACAGGGTGGAAAAGTCAACTTGATCATAACACGATGAGGTGAGCTCTTGGGCTAGCGATGCCTGTATTCGAATCCTGGCTCTGACTGTCTGTTACCTGTAGTACTCTTGGGGCTATATGAATCAGAAGCTATCGCATCATTTGAAAAGAGTTAATAGAAGAGATAAGAACCTCTGTCTCCAAGGACTGGCTGATGCAGAATAACCATTTGGCTGATTCAGAATGGCTGCTGGTTTGCTTTCACCTTCCCTCAGAAACCAACGGAAGAATTGATGCTTATGTCCTTCTTGGGCACAACTCTCTGCAAGAGCATGGTGGGCACTGACACCAGAGGGAGCTGGGACTGCAACTTGGCTCCAAAGGCTGGCATCCAATCTCTTGTCAGCATAGTTCTGCACCCTGTCTCATGCACCTAACCTGTCCTTTAGCTCAGTTATCTCCTCAAAGTGTATGGTACTTACCAAATTAGGTGCCTCTGCCTCATGTTTGCCTGCATGCTGTAGATACATCCTTTGCCACTTGCACAGAGCCAACAGCAATGCGTAGCTACCACATAAAGAGCGCAAGGAACATTCATTTAATACGCATTATAATGTGACTGTTCCTTCATGGCTCCAAGTACGTTGTGCCACATGCTGTCAAGGACTCTACTGGGAGTTGCAGATAACTAAACAATTAAGCTAGCAAAACAGGCTGTGAGTTTTCTCAAATTGCCATAATGCACTGGCTGCTAAATATTTTTTTCTTTCTGACACTGAAAATTCTCTGCAACTCACTGGAAACTCCCTGCATCTGCCATAAAAGAATGACTGTTCCCATTAAAACATAGTGATTTCTTTCTCTCTTATTCTATGGCAGCAGCCTGCTGAAGCCAGGTTGCACTGGCAACAAAGCTTCTGCAAATTAATGAGGCTATAGAGGTTACTACAAACGGATGCTAGTTTTAACCAGCACTGCTGGAGTGATGCCTTCCAATATCTCTTTAGCAAAGCTCAGCCAGTAGTCCTTAGTGCTTAAAAAAAATAGCTTTTGCAGTGAAATGCAAAGCTGCCGCTCTCAACACACAGATATTTGCTGCTCTCGAGCTTTGTCTCATGCCTCTCACACCTTGTCACTCCATTCCCCAAACATAAGCSTCCGCAGTTCCCTCTGACACCACTGAACCCCAGCCAAACAGCTCTGATAAAAGAGAGAGTGAGGAGCCAGATAAAATTGGCCGCTTACTCGTCTGCTGGCCTTACTGTACCCTGAAGCACAGACTCCTGCCAGTGATTACATCCTATATGCATCCTCATTAACAATAAACTTCGGAAACTGGAAGAGTTGTCTCTGGATGGATTCTACTTATAGTATCCTCTCCAAGAATGATAGATTGATATTTCCTGGGAAAAACTGAACATACCCTATGTCATGCACAGAAGTGTTGTGATGTATTACCAGTGGAGCAGTAATGTGCATACTCTCATGTCTAAGCTTGGAAAAGGCTGCTAACTACAGAGCTGCTTAGGAAGGGGGAAAAAAGTTTCATTAAGCTGAGACAAATCACTGAAAATGATTTTATTCAAGAGATTTAATTAGAAAAATAAGCAGCTGATTTAATGAGTTAGGGATTATTACATTATTCATGGATAAGTAAAGTAGTCACACTGATCTCAATGGTATCTCACAGGAGCACATACTCCAAGCGATACCAGTCTATCCTGCATTCAGGTGGTCATTTGCCATGCCAGAGGGGCACAGATCAAGGAAAGGGGGCACTTCCCACTACCATCTCCTAATTGCTGGTGCCCTAGAAAGTGCTCACTGTTGCATTTGAGAATGACATTCTCCTACAACAAGGTATTCTTCCAGTGCATTCTTAAAGTTTTGCCTTCATTGCTTAGTCAGGTGAGCTTGCTCAAATCGTCTCTGATATTCCAAATTGTTAAATTCTGATATCAAATTTCTGTGGACTAAAATGTGCCAGTACAGTAACATTCCTGGTCCAGAAATATTTTCTTACATTTATACAGAGTAGGGAGCACTTGGCTGGAGGAACATGCATTTGAAGGTACTTCCCATTTCAAATGATTTTTCTGCTCCTCTAGCAAATTAAGATAATACCTTAAAGACTGAATTTAGGAAATGATAATGACTGTTCTGAATTTTGAATTTTTGTCACAAAAATACAATAGAATCAATGAGAATACAAGCACGTATGTACACAATCCTCTTTCTTCATGAGGGAGCATTATGACAAGAAYACTACCCTTGGATAACACTACCCTAGATAACTCTATGTAGATAGGCTCAGCATGACCATAGCTGAATGGTTACAGAATTGAACACCCATCCATCTCTTCACCAAGGAGAAAAGGTGGAGGGTGAATCTTTCTTTACAGACAGGTGGAGGAATATTTTTTTATAATTGAATCATTTCAGTTGAGAGCGTACCCATCCAATTACCTGAATCTAATGAGAGGGTGTACAGCTACTTTTCTCTAGAAAGGGAATTGGACAGTGGACAAAAATGTCTTAAATGGGAGCTGCCACTGAAGGAGTAGGAAGTGGAAAGGCAATAGGATTTATGTCCATACACACACATACACACGCACACGCACTTGAAAGGGAATTCAGTGGTCAAAATAATTGGGCAGTGATGAGATGGTATTTTGGCAATTCTCAGAACATCAGCCATGTATACCACATATTTTCACAGCAGCAGCTAGGATGCCAGGCATGCTTCATAGAGACACTTCCAAATTTCCCTTCTGAGCACAGTATGTAGTTTTATCAACATACGCTCCAAGAAAGCATTGTGGCCGGTGATTGGGGGAAGAGAGGAGGGTATTAATTAAAGGCTGGATTTTACTTACTGCAAATAATAATGAGGCAATAAATATACTGCCCTGTTAACACCTGGGTTGTAACCTACAGGCTGATGATGGACAGATTGCCTCTATATAGCTTCTGGGACTGCTTGGTTCACTCTTTGTTTTCATTGTGTATGATTTATTATCTGCCATCCTACTGCATATTCATTCTGCAACTCACTCCCATCTAGAAGTGAGCCTGAGCCCTGGCTATAGCCACCGATTACAGAGCAGCATGATTTAGGCAGGATATCGCACTCCAAGAATTCTCCACAGCTTGCTAGTGGTGGGATGTCATAAAAATCTGCCTTCCACAGACCTCAACCCCTGATTAAGGTCAAGGGAATGAGGGGGGTTATCTACAAGAAAGATGGGGCTGCTCTTGTTTCTTTCAAAGCATCAATACTCTGCAAACAGAGCTGACCAAATAAAATAAATGGAGAATTGTGAGCATCAACACCCAGCCAGGTGGTAAGAGGAGAGATGGTCTGTGAATCGAAAATCAAGAGATGGGGGTTGCCTAGACATGAAATGGGCCTCATATATTAGAGGAGAAGGCAGCAGAAGAAATGCTTGCTCCAAGCTGTGTGTCACACTATCTGTGTTTACTCGCACTACTCTACAAGCTGCATTATGCTAAGAGAGCTGCAGCAGGATCTCAGTGTGGTTGGAGGGAAGCTATACCACCTGAGCTGTAATGGTCAAGTGGTGTAATGTAATGGTTGCAATATGAGAGCACACCTTTTGAGACAGAATGAAAGACTGACTGACTTCCGAGACTGCTACACTTCCACCTGTCCACTGAGGAGGAGGGAGGGACAGCAAGGTGAAAGCACATCAGAAATTGGGGAACACGGAGCAGTAATAGGACGTATCATAGAGTATGAGGAACAATGTGACTGTATCCCTAGGACACGAGGCAAGAGTATCGTGTTAATGTACTAAGGCATGGCTCAAGGCATCACAGAGAAAAAGTATTTTCCCATGGGCTACGAACTTGCTTCAAATCTCTGTCCATCCCAACGAGCCTTAGCAGAAGCTAAGAACAGGGCTCTGCACAATCAGTTCTAGTGGTCAAGTACAGATTTCTTACAGCTTTTCTTTAATTTCTCCCCTTAAATGTAATGTAATTTGTTTATTTAAAGAAACAGATAATTTGAACAAAATCTGTTCAGCTTCAGAGCTCATTAAAGAATACAAATGTGAAACTGGAAAGGAACTTAACTTCTCACTACCAAAGACATATCCGAAACAAAGTACATTTTGTAACATCAACAATCAGTCTCTTTCACAGTCTGTTCTACTACAGTAATAATTTTTGGATATAATCTCTCCACTTATCTATATTTAGAGGCCATGAAATGATGAGCTCAGTTTCTCTCTACAGCTTTACATATTCCAAATAGCAGTGGTAGTGTAGAGACCTCACTTTGATCATGCTCTTCTTTTCTTTTCAACCCTGTTGCTAAATTCTTCCCATTAGCTACACAGAAGTCCTCTCCGCTGAAACTCCCCCGGACAAATTTGACATCAGATGAACATATTCAATGTCTGTCTTAAATGTGTCTGAAGATGAAGTTTTAGGCCAGAAGTGTTGAAAACACACACAGACATGGTGCAAAGACCAATCAGAAAGATTTCATGGTACATTGGACATCTCTCTATTAGCATAGCTCACTTTGGACTTACTTACCATCAAATTTAAAAGGCAAAACGAAATTCTTGTTCTCTTCCTCCAAGCTTACAGGATGCTAAAAGCAGACTGAGTGCAAGGGGAGGGGGGAGTTGAATTTTTTTTTCCCACTAATGGACTGCCTCCTCATGGGCTGATTCCATTTGGTTTACATGTAACCCTGGGGTAAGAATTTTAGTTTGTTAGTTTAAGAGAGGCGGCCAATCTCTTTGCATTGGAACCATTTGAATTCTCCTCATGCCTTTGCTCTCTATCAGAGCAATCTCCTAAATTAGTTCCAGTATGTTGACATTCCTTCCATCTGGTGTCTTTCCATTCAGCGGTATTTTTATTACTCTCCTAACAGCCGCAGACAGAAGTACCTTTCCATTGCTACAAAATGCTCTTTTATTAAAGGTCAGCCAAATCAAAAGAACAAGCAAGTTTGTTTTTAATTTTAGAGATGCAGACTAGAATAACCTTTTCATTCAGAAAAGTCATGTATGACCCAATTACCTCATTTGTGTAATAATGCACAAATTATTCTTCAAAAAGACATCTGAATGCTGAAAAGCATTTTTTATGTTAGAATTTCAGTCCTATGCATCTTCTGTGTTCATAAATACTTGGAAAGCTTTGTAGCCTCTTGATGTAAAAATACTTTAGAACTGTATTTTTTTATTTTATTTACCATTATTATTTGTTTATGATTGTTTTTAAATAGAGCATGCAGCAGGCATGAAAAAATCAAGCAAGTTTTCTCCCTCCAAGGTCCAATTTAGAAAACCACTTGGGTGCATATTCTCAAATTTATGCATATCCTTAATTATAATTAAAGTTAGCGAAATACAAAATACACATTTTAAAGATAAGCATGTGCTAAATAGCTTTCTTGAGTGATGGCCTTATTCAGTTCTCTTCTTAAAGTAAAGGAATGCAGTTAAGATCCTGCAATAATCATTTTAAATCAGACAGCATGATAGAATTAATCCTCAGTGAGGGGATTAAATCAAAATGAGAACCGTTATCCTTGCTAATTTTGTTTCTCAAAGAACAAGGATACACAGGTTTTGATGGTCTACTATTTAAAAAAGAAGGAAAAATGAGACTTGCTAATTCAGCCACAGTACTACATGTTACACTAATTGCCTTTTGCTGCAGCAAAGAATAAAAGAGCTAATTCCCCTTTTATTTTTAATTATGATTACAAACTGCTGAGGAACCACAAACAAGCAAACATTTACATTGTCGTGGGAGGCCTGTTTAAGTGAAGGGATGGAAATAAATTTTATCATTGCTTAGAATCATTTAGACATCTTAATCAAACTTGCCAACGACCTCATACATCTGAGTTCGTATTATGTCAGAAGCAGCATTGTGCAGGGCATCGTCCTGAATAAAAGGAAATCCATTAAGGTGGTGTATGAAAACTAAAGAGTTATGTTTGTTTATACTTGTTTCATTACTATCAGCAGACTCTAGAAATATTACTTTATGTTCTTGTTATCAACTGAAAACAATGGAACTAACACCCTATAAGGTCAAAAACTTACATAATTAGAGGAAGCCAATTAGAAATGTGGTTAAATCGTGTCACTGCTGAAATTCTTTCTCTTGGCTAAATGTCAAAAAGTCATTCCAGCTTTCCAACTTTCATCATTCTTGTTTAAAGCCCAGTCCTTCATATGATGTTGCAAGGGACTTTAAGTGACCTTTTCAGGTGTTTTGCACACAGAAGGGATCGTGCAATTCGGCACTAAACTTTGTTTTGATTATGTCTGAAAAATACGAGATAGCAAAGACTGGCACTGCCTCCACAGTAGTGCTAGCCTCAGATACGTAACTTCAGTGCTGCATTTAACCAGACTGTTACCCGCAACAAAAATCTCTAGAGTGAGTAGACCATAATTTCAGTCTTGAGCTGCCTGGCTCATCCAAAGGTAGGCAGTGAAGCGGACGTGCTGAGAGTACTTGCTGGAGCAGCACTGCTGTGGGGAGGCAGGCTGCAAGCAGTGGTTCAAGACAGCACCTGCCAGCTGCTACCTAGGCACTCATGTACCATTTTTTTTTTGCAAAACAGCTGCTTTCACTCACAACACAGCAACTTGGCTGACAAAACTCAAACAACACTGCAYTGAAGACATGCCTGTGTATATCTAAAATGTCAAATGCTGACTTTCTTTTTGTTTCACAGAAGTCTGTTATGGAATGTAAGAATGAACATGAATTTTGCAAGCAAAATTAATATTGTGTAACACTACACATCCACTGTTACACACTGTCAGATTTTCTTTAATTGTCTTTGGACTTCAAAAGTACAAGAGCTGAACTAAATTCCTGATTAACCAAAACATGCAAAATATCTCAAGTCACTCTGTACTTGTATGATGGAGAATCTTTGTATTCTTTCTGTTTCTTTTTCCTATGATTTTCAAAAGCGCAGCCTACAAAAACAAGAAGTCCCTTTTACATGGGAAATTCATTTTTAGAGCTTTGCTGATGTAGAGTCCAGTCGAGTGCCGAGCAGCCTGGCCCCAATCCAGCAAAGCACTTAAGCACGTGCTTTCCTTTAGTTACTTGTTCCTGTTAATGCCATCACCTTCTGTGGGCACTGAATTGTGATCCTAATATTTATTCATTCGTCAGAGAATAACATCATTAAACTACTTCTACAAACCCGCTAGCAAAAAATCTATTTATTATGTAAGTGTATTTCGCAAATGGATGGACTTTTCTGTATGGTTATGCTGAAAAAGGCCAGCACAGGTCCTCCTAAGCACAGAAACTCTCATGCAGGCACTGTATTTCATACTACAAAGACACAAAAGCTTGCCCCTGAATGTCCCAAGCATAAGTTTACTCTCATAATTGGTTCAACACATGTTTAAGTGTTTGCAGGATCAGGCCCTATGCTCTTCCCCTGGTTTAACTTTTATAAAGTATTGCCAGATGGGATAGATTTTGCACTCAGGCTACCCCTGGAAAAATATGTTAGCTCTCATAGGCTTTATTATCAAATCCTGGAGTTTTTAAGAGGAAAGAGAAACAGGGTAGGGAGAGGTGTGTGTGKGGGGGGGSGCAGATGGGCAGATGAAYKGACAGAGCCATTATTTTATAAATGAAAATTTATGCCCTGAAATCAGAACAGTTCTGGTAAAGCCAGCTTCATTTATCCAATCCCTTTCAAGGAGTTTAAAGTCACTTGAAAGAGCACTTCCCTTGCAGCCACACTCGACAGATTGCCAATTACAGCCCTGCTGAGAAGATGGAATTCCTTTGGGCTCAGAATTGTATGTCTACCCTTGCAGTAATGGGCAAGATGTCTTCCTTTTGGTTAGGTTACAAAAAATATTAAACTGGAAAGCTTTGTTTCCATACATTCGGATTTGCTCAGTATCAAAAAAAAAGATAAGCTTGTGTTTACATCAAGTTGAGAAAAAATTCAAAGGTTAATTGCCTTTAACCAGGCAGGTCAAAAGGATACCTAAACAAGGATCCCACTTAAGGAAAACACATTTGTAAATGCAATACAAAGAGCTTACAAAGCTATTTGAGAGAAATGAAGCATGGTCCATGCTAGGTAGGCTCACTGCAACCTGGCACCTAGAGCAAACACTGTCAGGAGTGTAATCATAGTCTGAATAYCTACATTAAAAAATAGTGAGAGATAAGAAAAATATATGTGGGGCCTCTCCAGTCTAGAAGTTAAGCATCTGATCTAAGTTAGTCAGCTAGACTCTGTCCATAGCCAACAGAGAGAGAGAAAAGCAGTTCCAGCATGTCATTTCTCCCATCTATCTGAAAAGTCTGTCCCAGGAGGGAGCAAACCACCTTGTGCAGATGCTGATCTCACTTTTCTACAGAGGGAAACTAGACCTCTAATGTACACTAACTGCCTGCATGTTGGATAACTTAAATCTGGTGAGATGAAGCCCACCCCTGAGGACTGAGTAACTTCAATATTTAGTGCCAGAGGAGAGCAATATTATCATTTTTAYGTATCATTCCAGAGGAATGGCTACACATTCAAAATATAGCCTCAACAGGATACAAATATTTCAGTCACACATGTAGTTCCACAACTTCACTACAAGTACTCTTAGGCTTACAAAGAAGCACATGCTTAAGGGTCACTGAACTTGCATCCTAATCTCTGGGCAGTTTGTAACTGCACCTCTGAATTTGGCTGTGCATTCACACATCTTCCCAGTACTACAAAATATACGTGACAATATTGGCTGCTAAAGGCAGAACATCAGTTCTGACCGCTTGGGAAGACTTGATGAGCTATATAGTAGCTCTACCTCTGTTGTACATAATTTCTTGTTCCACTGGACTACTGTCAAACTAACAAGCTGACTTCTGCTGCTCAGCCCTTCAGGCCATGAATTAAACATAAGGAGCCATGAAAGGCTGCTCTGCTTTCTAGACAATTATTGTGTTACAGTAAGAGAATAGCTTTTTCCTCAGAGATCATTCTAAAATAAAACAAACCAGAACAAAAAGCTTCCCAGAAATGAGAGAGAAGCTGTCTCCAGGTCTGTCACTGCAAAGTGCTGCTGCTGGCTAATGGATCACAAAAGCACCATGCCACTCAAGTTCATGGACGGAAACAATGTCACTTGCCATCTGCACTTGCCCTCCTGGAGACTAGATGAAATCTCCATTGCAAAACTTGACTGGTTGGGCTGTGTGTAACTAGGAGGCAATGCACCTCCCTCCACAGGGCTGGAAAGGAAAGTTTTGCTCCCACAGGATTTCACTGCCTGCTTCTTAAAAATTCTGTAATCTTTTTAACTTTTACAAATGTTTTAACTCAGTAAAAAACTATTTAAAGTAAGGATGAGAAGGGCAATTGGTCAAAGTACTGCAGCATGCTTAATCTTTTTTCTTTCTGAGTTCCTGTGCACATTTGAAATAACTTTTGTTCCATTTGCAACCCACATGCTGACACAGCATCCCTCCCCTTTTCTGTTCCCAGATTCTGTTTTGAGTTTATTCAATAAAAAGACAGATATTCATCTCTTTTCAAGTAAAAGAACATGCTTTTGAATAACTCAATATGTGATACTGTAACAGTATTCCAAGCCAGTCCTTGTTTTAATCAGTCATATCAACTCTCAGAATGGAGCTGCCATATACATATCATCACCTTGTGCGTTTACCTTATGGGTATGTAAATATGAAGGGCTAATACAGGCTGCCTCTTCCGCATATAAGGAAGGATGTGATCCCCTGAGACGAAGTCGTTAGGCTCACATCCTTCAGAGTTTCTGGAATTCACACCCGGTGTCCGCTGTGCAACTGAGAACCTAGTTGGAGCCCTGGGAGCAGACCTCTTGGCCAGCATCTTTTAGCACATTCCCAGCCTGAACTATTTAACTCTACTTGGGATGTTACAGACTTAAGGAAGGAAGGAAGGAGGAGGAAATTTTACTGCATGGTGATATTCTATAAATATATAAACAAAAAAACAAGCAAATAAATGAAGAATGTCTCTGGCTTCCTGCTCTTCCCTCCAGACTAGGGAGCAGCTCTGGAGCCAGGAATTACCAGCTTCACTGCCATGTCCCAGGAAGAAAGGAGTTAGCGAGCAAACGCAGGATTAGGAAACAGGAATGCTAGCCAGCAACCAGACTGACAGGAAATAATACAGAGATGGATAGGAAGCAGATGCTCAGATTCACGGGAGAAAAGCAACTATTACAGAACCAGCAAGACAAATGGGCGGGTAARGAAGGACCAAAGGCCTAGACCAAACAACACTGATCTTGTGAAGTCCAGGGGAAATAAAATATATGAGGATCAGTTTCAGGGTTGGAGAACACAAGCTGACAAGCTGAGGTTGGTGTGTGAGTGAGGCTGAAATTAAAATGAACTTTCCACTGGGAGTAAGAAAATTAGATGGTATGTGCTATACTTGCCCATCTTCCATGGATACAGCTCTTAAGTTAACAAAATAATAAACAAGTTCCTGTAGGCAAGGGCTTATGCCATTGTGAAACATTATGGTTCAGAAGGAAGGTAATGCTCAAAACAATTTCTTTGGTAAGAGATGGGTTACACTAGGAGTAAGAGTTTGGTGCATATTCTCAAGAAATACAAACATTAGGTCTGCAAGAACATAACAGAGCAGTTGGGGAGGAGAATCACATTCACTAACCTTCATATATGGTGATGATATGAGGGTGGCTGAGGGATGACATGATCTCAATCTCCCGTCTGATGTGAACCATATCTTGTTCATCCTTAATTTTGTCCTTACGAATGGATTTTATTGCAACCTATAAATTCAGGAAACCAAGCATTACTCTTGGAACTGAACAGATGCACATAATCCATTAAGGAGAGTTCAAAAAACAAATACAGATGTTAGATGTTGGCAGAATGTGGAATGACCAAAACAAGGCTTTAAAATACAAACCTCCATGCCCCAGCTCCTTCATTTTATAGTAATAAGTACACTCTCATTACAGTAATCAGTGACATAAAGCTTTAAGTTCTTTCGGTATTAGGGATTCATTGAAGGGGAATGTAGGATTTTTTAAAAGGAACTCTGTGTTAGCCTAAATATTCTTCAGCTGAGGTAAATGGTAAAACTCTCAAAAGACTGACAGGAACAGCACTTTGGTTAGACATAATTACATCTGACAATTTCAAGCAGAAATTTGGAGACAATTTCTCTGAAGTAAAGTTCTCTGATGGAAAGGAGGCAGATGATTTCAGGTGATGATTACAAATTTTTTGGCTATGTTAATACAATGAGGACTACATTAATACAGGTTGCTCCACTGTTCTCTAAAGCAGGCTCAGGGGTTATGATTTGTTTAACAATCAGAAGAAATGATTCTTTGAAATTCACATCTAAACTCGTCCTCATGTAAACCCTAGGCTTTCATGTCCTGCAGAGCACTTATGCAATCACTGCAAAACCATTTCCTTCCTGCATCCTTCCTCAATCAGCAACCTTTTCACAAGCACATCGTGTGACTGGGTACCTTTCCAAAAGGCAGGGTGGGAACAGAGGAAGTGATAGCTGAATTTGCAGTATAAATTCAAATTATAACAGCCCCTGTGAGTGTGTGTGTGTAGCCTGTGAAAAAGAGCTTATCTGAACAACCCCATAAATAATTGTAGGAGTCAGATCATGCCCTACAAGAAATGCCCATCCCAACAATGGAGAGGAGCTAGTGTGGGAGGTACTGCACATTCTGAGTGGCAGCACAGCCTCTACTGTAATAAATATTTACCCTATTTTATTTGTGTAAGCCAGAGTTCAAGGAATAAATTACCAGCTAGTTTAAAATCAACAGCAAGCCTTTGAAAAACATCACTGACCTGCTGAGATGACCACCCTTTTATGGGTAAACAACACTTTTGTCATTCTATGCAGCCAACTACTATGGACCTCTTTTGGGAAAACATTTGTAAATTTGTGATTTATGTGATTTTCCTGGTTCCTGCACAAAAATAATTTCACTGCCTACTTTAGTAATTGCAAGTGGCATGACTAATATTGTTTTCATTATATGATGCAGCATTAAGCATATTGAAGAGAGAAGGGAAAAACTTACAGTATTATAAAATTGAAATGTACATAAACAGGARCTAGTTTAAAGGATCAGGTTTCCAACAAAGGTTTCAACTCTGAAAAGCAACATTGTTCAAAAAAAGCATTAAGCACATGCCCAGTCCCCTTGAACTCCCAAAGATTTCAGTACATGCTTAGAATTAACCACATGCTCAAGTGCTATCTTGCTTTGGGACTCACAGAGACAATAGAACCAAAAGCAGAGCATACGGGACAAACATATTTGTATGTCAAAACCCAAACAATTATTTTCTTCCTCTTGACCAAAATATTTGGTATACAGATTTTAAAAGCAGCAACATAGCTTTGCTCTTATCTATCATGCACATATTTCTAGCAAAGGTAATATAGCAGATCTTAATTGACTGAGTGATCAATATAATCACCAAGCAGTTCTAGAGATGGATAAAGCAGCTAGCAGTACAGACAAAGTTGGGTTTTTTTCCCCTCCATCCCATGTTTGCACTGGGACAGGCTGCGAATGCAAATAAACCCTGTATACAAGAAGGATGTGGGTGGCTCTTGGAGCAGCATGTGCATTCCTGAAAGAAGTAAATATAGACATGGGTAAAAACACATTTTTTATTAAAAGACAGCCTTGTACTTGGCTCTGAGGAAGAATTTAAGAAGGCTTTCACTGTCAAATATACAACAGGGAGCAAGTTCTTCACCATTCATAGCTGGTAAAGTAATAACGGCTTCCAGGAGGGCATGCTAGTCCTTGATGCTAGGTTTTGCAGACAGAACTTTTTTAAGTCTATACATAATTACCACAAGTAGTATGTCTGGAATAATTTTATACGCGAAAACATCTTTTTAGATTTTTAAAAAATGCAGATGTGATTCGAAGAGCAGCAGTGCTATAAATGTATTATGTAAACCACCTAGGAGCCTTAATTTATAAAGGCTATTCCTAAAAGTTTAATTGAATTTTGAAAATGGTACTTCACCAGTCTAGTTGAAGTACTTGGGATTTTGTTTGTAACATCCAAGGTCTAAGACTTCCTCCCATCATAGAGAAAGAAAGATGTCAAATACACCACTGGGGTTTAATGTTCAAGGTGCTAACCAACAGTTTGACTTCTCTTCTCTCCCTCAACTGCTTCAGATGGCAGTGACTGCCATTTAGAAACAGGCAATCAGCAGGTGATGCCCCTTAACGGAGATACAGTAAGTTGCCAGTATGAGCTCTCTGTATTGAAGGAAGGCTCTGGACAGTTGCACGTAATAATGTTTTATACATGCATAGCACATTATTATGCTCAAAGCACAGTCCTGAATTATTTAAAACTTAGGCAGCAAGTGATGAAACAGCACCATTCACTTTTAGGAGATGGGGAAATTGAAACAGAAAGCTGATGGGACTCCTAAAGGAAACAAGGACAGTAGCATCTCAGAAATAACTGTCTGC
The DNA here is from genome assembly GCF_003343005.1 of Rhea americana. NCBI lineage: Eukaryota > Metazoa > Chordata > Aves > Rheiformes > Rheidae > Rhea > Rhea americana. The sequence goes on from NW_028186967.1 coordinate 3,797,480, forward strand.
CTCTCCCTTCCAAACCTTTTTTGCCCTGCTCAGCAAATCATAGAATTATTAAAGGCCAGTTTCCAGTATTTTTCTCCTGCTCAGTTGCTATTTTTTCCCTTCACAAAGCATCTCAGGGAAGTGAAAGGTGCATCTCTGTGGCTCAGACAGAATAAGGAGTCTTCCATTCATGGGTTTAAATGCAGCTCGTAAGTATTTTTATCCTGTGACGTCTGCCTGGTGGCTTGCCCATTCCCCTGCCCTGCTTCCCAAGTGAATGGGTTCCCCATCGCAAAGACTATCAATAGCAAACAGCCTTGCAGACGATCTTACCCAAAGGCCAAGCAGTGAGTGATCACTGTCAGCAGACCTTCAGTGGTAGAGGTGGCATCCCATTACAGGATTAACAGAGCAGCAGAACAGTGCACAGCAATTTATACTGGCATTTGTTCCAACTCTTCTTCTGCACAAAAGAGATTTCTGCCAGCCAAGAAAATTCACCTTCACTCTTTCACCTGCATCAATCTACCCAGACTGTGTGAGCAGCTGCAGGTGGGCTTAAATCTATTGATTTGAAAGAATAATACAAACGAGTGCAGTTCAGTGTTTTTTTTTTTAACTATTTCACAGAAGCATTACATGTCAAGGTCACATTTTAGATATTTATTATATATTTCATTGTTTTTATCTGTTTGAGCAAAATAAGGTCCCTGTATGATATTAGCTTGTAAAACAAGTCTCTCTTCTAAATAATGAATAAATAATAAATTCCAATAATGGAATTTCTTTTATGAACTGTATTTTACTCAGAAATATATTCTGGAAAAAAAGTATGTCCAGCATAGGCTTACGCTTTTAACACAGACAGAGCTGACTCCATTTTTCAAAACCTCACTTACAGGACTGGTGCCAGATATGGTACCTGATGAACCTGAACAACGCAAGCCTAAGAAGAAATAAGCTCAATTGAGAAATACATTGTGAAAGAACTTGTTTGTTCATTCTTTGGTTCCTGTTCTTGCTTGCTTGCTTACTTGCTTGCCTTCCTTGCTTTCTCTGAAAGCAAGAGCTCCACTGTATTCACCATGACAATTTATTAAGAGTCACAGTATATGAATCAGCAGTAGAGCAAATGCAATATGCTGTTGTACAACAGCTACATTAACTATTCAAAATATTCCCCTTCAAGATGTGCAGAGAAAGTGCTATTAGTTGCTTCAGTATTCTCAGAACACTGTACTTACACCTCTATCACACCTTCTCCCTGGTTTTATTACTGGTTTTAAGACTTAGACTATTTAATTATGGTACTTCTAGTAATAGGAATTTATATTTTTTTCCTAGCTTCTTGTCCTGATGAGAATTTCAGATAACTCTAAGGCCTTGCATTCAGAGTGACATATCAGATTCTTAATAATGAAATCTAAAGCCTCTCACCCCAGCAAAACAGGTTCAAGTTCACCCTTAGTCCCTATAGACGAAGGATCCAATCTGGCAAAACACTTAAGCACATGCCTAGCTTCACATATGTGAGCAGACCACTGACTCTTGTGGGATAGCTCACACATGTAAAGTTCAGTATGTGAGTAAGCATCAAGGTCACAGATCAGAACTAGACCATGTGATGGCCCCTACGGGGATCAGTACTGAACGATTTGATGGCCTTGATCTAGTTGCTAGTTTACTGCTTGCATGCATGCATGCAAGTTCACATACACCCTTTCCCAGTTAACACTAGGAGAAGCTTTGTGAGCTAGMTACATAGTAAACAAAGGTTTATATGGACAGACCATCTGGAATACTCCTTCAACGTTGAACCGGTCAGAATCAAATCACATTCATCTGGTGGGTCTGAGAAAGATTCAACCCCTGTACTCTACTCTCTCCAGGAAAGAGAAAGAGGAGTAACTAGCATAAATCCTGTAACTAGCATAAATCCTGTAACCTTCCAGAACAGCTACATTCACTCCAAACATGAACAAAAATTAAAGCAAAACCATCTAGCAGTGGTTGCTCACTCTCAAGGAAATAAGCTTGACACGTCCAGTGGTAAGAGTTTGGAAGAGGGCTGCTTGCACACTGACAAGGAAAGAAAAYATGTCTCAAAGCACAGCCTGAGAGTAGGAACTTCTGAGGTGAGAGGGCTCTGTACACCAGCCATCCTTGTAAGAGAGCTGGAAATTAAACTTTTGGACGAGCAATAGGCCTGAAGCGTGACAGCAACAGAACAAAATGATGGTGTCACACTCCCTCTCTGGCTGGAGGTAACTAACATCCTCGGTACCGCCTCGGCAACCTTGGCGGCGGCGTGGTGCCCCACACAGGATAAGAGAGGGGAAAGGACAGCTCCAGAAAGGGACTGAAGCACCTTCACCTGCACTGCCAGTTTTGGCTCTGGCTTCAGCTCAAGAACAGGCAGAGAACGTCCTGTCCAAAATGTGTGGTGCAGCAGAGAGGAAGCAGGGGGCTGTGATTCTCTGCTATCACCAGGCAATTCCAAGCAGCTCTGCAAGAGCACAGCTCCTGCTCAGCCATTGCTCTGCCATCAGTAAGCAGAAAGGAAAGACGGAGCGCAATTTTTGGCTTGCTACCCCTCCATGAGTCAGCTTGCAGAGCTTGCTGGACAGGAAGCATGGAGAAATAAGCTGCTCTCTTCAAAGCTGCAATAAATTACCTGTTTCCATTTGCTGGAAACAGGATTTATACTTACTCTCTGAACTAGTGTAGAGAGATTATAAAGTATTTTCCAATACATTTCATGCTTCTTTGCTTTTCTTTGGTACAAATAACTTGAATTGGGCTATAAATACTTCAAAAACATGACAGTTGCAAAGGTCTCTGTACATTCAGTTCTGTTGGTAAGAGCAACGTCTCTCCTTTACAGGCTTCTAGGCTGTTGGGCAAAGCAAAATGGTTGGAATTTTCCTTTACAGAGGCAGATCAAGATCATCATGTACAGCAAAATATCTCAAACTCTAAACATCAAGCGGAGGACAGTAGCCAGTAGGTGGTTGTTTCCATACCAAACCTCTATGTCCAAAGAGTCATTGCGGGCATTCCGGTTTCACCAGTGTACCTGTGTGGCTGAAGCATCATGGGATGAGCAACTAAATCATATTTTCATCAAAGCATAAAGCTGTTTCTATTCTTTCCAGGAAGTTGGTTCATGTGTTTCTCTCTTTTAATGCAATGAACCTATATCTTCCACATGAGACATGTGAATAGAAACAAAGGTGGAAATCGCCACACCGCATGAAGTTACGGATTTTTAAAGTCAGCTAGTCTTGTAACCTAGACTGAGCACCTGAATTACACAAGCTAGAGACCCTGCCTCAGCAGTTTCTGCATACAGCACATTCAGTTTCATTGAAAACAATCTTCTGCTCTATTATCTATCAAGGCTATTTTTAGGACYATGGCTAGATATTAACAAACTGCTTTTTTCCAGTGCGGGGGCTGTAAATATTAAGCTGGTTCCCGCTCTTGTGCATACCAGTCATGCTCTGGAGCAAATTCCAATGGGTTATTGCAATGGCGCTCCGGAGCGCAGGGAAAACGACGTCAGGAAAGGGAATGCAGCCCCCTGAGACCTGGAAACCAACTCACTGTCACTGCGAGACATATCAGAAAAGCAGCTTAAAGCAAATTATTGGAAGCAATTTTCATGCTGGAGTTGGGTTAAATATATACAAACCTCTACTTCCCTAAAGCTGTGAATTGAGGCCAACCCCACCCAGCAATGGGAAATGGGTGAGCCCAGCCAGTTTCACAGCTCTGTTTCCTTTCTTTGAGTCTCCTAGGTGGGAAGTGCAATGGGGCAAGTGCCAGCAAGGGTGGGAAGGTAAAGAATAGGGGGATCGAGTAGCTGGAGGAAGAGAAGGAGAGAGCAGAGGATGTTTGGGGGTGGGGAGAGAAAAGGTACATTGTTCCTTCTCCACCTCCATGGAGTTTAGCAAGGAAGAATAAAGCCTGGCACTGTGTTAGGTTTTTTTAGGGGAGTCTCTGCCTACAGTTCTTGGCTCAGACATCATCAGTGCAAGGGGAAGAGAAACAAAGCTCTGAAACTGGGTGGCCCCTGAAGTTGCTGCAATTGGATGATAAGGAAGGGGATGCTGATAACGCAGTTGCACTGAAATGGCACTGCCAGAGGCTGGGCAAGGAAAGGCAGGGGATGGGCTGAAAAAGTGTCGACCAGGCCATCTGGACCTTCCAGGTCTTGACCGGGAACCATGGATATTTTTACAGGGAAGTCAAGCACCCAAAGGGTTCTGCAAAGCTACCCTTATGCAGACTTCTTCTCATAAGCCTCCTTCCCCCGTAAGTATTTCTTTGCTGTGCTCCCTGAGGTGCAGAAAAAAATGATCTTGAGAATCCACTCCCAGGCCAAATTCAATAATAAAGAGCAGCATGCAGACTGTGCAAGTCTAAGAGTCAGCTTCTGCACAGTCATAGAAAACACTCCATGCACTGACTGAAATGTTGGACAAAAGAGCATTGTGAGCCGATGCAAAATTAGTGCCTGGCCTTGTGCATTTGGCTAACAGGTCTCCAAGAGCTCTCTCTTCAGGAGAAAAAGAGTAGGGTCAACACAATGCTATTGTTTTGGAGATTGCTACTTTTCAGATCATGAAAGCCAGATCATCTCCATGGTGATACAGCCTGGGAGACAAGCATGCAGCAAAATCCTAATTAATTATTTATAAACAACCCAACTCTATTGTCTGGTGGGTTGGCAAACTATCTAATCATCAGGCAAGCTGCTCTAAGCAGTAAACGGTGCCATCTGCACCTGGTAAGACCCTGCTGATTTAAACCTCAGGGCTTCTGCACGTTTCTCTTTTCCATTGCATGCTTGTTCGTGTCATTACACGGATGTTACCAAAGACAGAACACTGTTGTTCAAAAGCCAGCCGCCCCATCAACAAGCACATGAAGGGTGAGGGTGCAGGTGCCCCAATGCACCAGCTGCTTTAAGAGCAAAAGTGTCTTTCACAACTATCTCATTTTATAAGGCAAAAGCATAGAGCAAACATCAGCAGCTCTCTGCTTCATCTCCCTCTTCCCAATGTATCACCTAAAAGAGATTTTATTTCTGAAAACTGAAGCTGATTTACTACTACTGTATAACAACCTACAGAGCAACTCAATCATGCAGCAAGGCACTGGACATCTCAAGTCTATGTCATAAATGTTAATTCAAAATTTTATTTACATAAGCTGAGGCACAATGTGCCAGCACCACTGGTGAGAGCCTGGATACTTTTATCTCCATTTTAATCCTCCTTTTCCAACTCTGCTGGATGCAGTTGCTGTTATCATATCACAAATGATGATTCAGCAAGTGAAGAGGAATTTATTAACCATAAACAATAGGCAAGGGGTTTATATCTTCTTTCTAGTTCCATCTCTACTCATAAAGAAAACTGCCTGTGGAACCAAGTTTTAATGAGCAGTGGAAGGTAGCAGATTAACACATTTATGCTGTACACATACAAACTGGGTATCAGGAGGAACACGTACAACACCCTTCCTCCACTTTTTTTCCTCACCCCTGCAAACRTGCCCGTTAACAAAATTTGTGTGCACATTTCCTGAGTAACTGCCACTTGCCTGGAAAATTTATAACCCTTCAYTGTTTGGTACCTGCTATCCTCAGCTGTGTCTGTGAAGCCTGGCTTTTTTACCCCATGCATCCTCTGACAAATTTACCTGGCAGACCTTTTTCCTTTTAAGGCTGAGAAGCTTGGCCTTGATTCGTTCTTACTTCCAGATGGATCTGACAGCTCCGTAGTAATCATTTCAGGACTGAATTACCCTTAGGAGTAAAAAAAACCTATTCATCTAGTTTAGCAGAGATCTTTCCAATAGCATTTAAAAACAGAGGAATCAATGTGGCTATTGATTTTTTGTTTTGGGGCAGTAACTCTTCAAAACAGGGAGAAGAAGGGAGGGCTACAGAATTCAGAAAGGAAGTCCAGTTCTTTCCTTCTAGATCGTCAGTGGTTCCAGCCTAGACCAACTTAGCTATCATTTGATAACTCTTGAATTTTGTAGTGTTAACTGCATTCCCAAAGGACAAGAATGTACCCCCTCAAACCAACACTTCTACTGACATATGTCAGAACTCCATTGAAAAACACCTTTCTCTTCTCAAAATAGAAGTTTATAATTCGACATTAATGAATTCCCAAGTTGCAGAAATGTTCAGTTTTAGAAGAAAGACCTTACACATAATCACTATTCTCTGTAATAACAAAGTATTTCCCATGGCGCTAAATCAAGCTCTCTCTCACCCCTTCCCACTGTCCCAAAGGCATGCTACTACATGCCTGCATCCACTTCAATCTTGCAGATCCACACTGAAACAAATTTGCCCCGGTAGCAGCAAAGGTTACAAAGGATCTGCTGAAAAGCAGACATCTGACAAGATAGGGTTATTAGAGATGTTTGTGGTCATGAGCTGACAGGACTAGAAGCCAAGAGAGGCATCCTGAAAGAATTACTGTAACAAACCAAGTTTATCTTCCCAGTGAAAAGATCAAGCGTACTTACTTTTTTCCTAATTCACTTCCAAATGAGGTGGAAGGAAACCTGGGACTATTGGTCAGATCAGTCTGCATATCCAAAGATGCAATATCTAATACTTCAGAATGTTCATAACTTAGTCTGCAAAAAAACAGTCTTATGATCTAATTCAGAAGAAGGACTAAAGAAGAAAGGGGAAAAAATGGCCAAGTTGAAGTTTTGAGGATGTCATGAACAGACTGATGAAACACCATCTATTTTCCAGAGTCTAATAACTCACAAATATCCCATCCAACTACCTTCAAGCTTTCAAGGAAAGTTCATGTCTTGGCACATTAGAAATTTTATCTGGAAAGAAACTGGGGTAGGGGATTTCCCTGAGGCAATGGATGTTCATAATTGTAATTAAAATTTAAAAAAATGTTTTACAAGCCCAACTGTGGATCACTCCTCCTTAACAGACGTTAACCAGCACAGAATGCCACATTCACTGAAAAGATGAAAACTGCATTTATAGTTAACTTCTGGTGAAGTTGCCAAGCAGATGTTTATTTTTGGCTTCCAATTCCACTAAAGCCAAATGCTACACTAAATTGGGATTTCACAAAGTCTAACTGCTTTTCTTCCAGGTTACAATTTCATTGGAACAACAACAAAAAAAAAATCTGACTTCACTTATAAGTTGGAAAAAAACCTGGTAGTATCCGTTTCTATCATGTCTGTTTATATCATAGTTTAAATAAGGTTAGAATTGTGCAATTATTATTGATTGACTTCCAACTGCAGCACAACTCCATCCAGCACATGTGCAAAAGAGGAAAAGTCACTGGAAGTGAATCATATGTCAGTCTTTTAACTTCTGCAAGTCTGTGTGCAAACTGTTTAGCACTAATTAAATTACTGGGAAGTCAGGTTAAAGAGGAGTGAAAGAATTCACAAGCCCCAAGATTACTGTTCCCAGTGTTATATGGGTATTACAGATTCCCCCTCCAAAAACTGGAAGATAGATTTCACATTAATTTGAGGCTTGATCTTGCAACTACCATAGCTGCTGATGTAATGAAAAATGCTAACCTGGAGCAGCAATGAGGGACTTTAATTCAATGTTGGGTTTTTCTCATTGTGAATAAGCAGTGAACCATACTGAAGTAATCCCCCAAAGTGAGAGTGTACACTATTCAAGGCACTGATTTGGGGATGAAACACAAAACCAAGATTCTGACTACTTACTTAGAAAAAGACTTTTATGACTTTCTTAAGAAGCCTGGTCTAGTTCCAGTTGGAAATTAAGTGTTCTGCAATTCCTCCCAATAATTTAAATTGGAAATGGGGTTATTCACACCCTCGAAGCAACTGTTGCAAAATATTGAAATGTATTGCTAAATAATTGCTAAATAATGGTAGCCTCACCAGTTACCAGAGTCGCTAAAGTGATTTTGCATACGTTCAGGTGAAAGGTGCTGTATCAGTGCAAGACTGCAATTCACATTAAGCAAAGGAGGAGGTTGAACACTGGCTGAAGTTTTTCTTACAACTATTTTTTTCCAACAAGCCACCCCACACCTTCGTTCATCAGTAAGTCCTGCTGAAGGAAACTGTGGGTAAATAAATGTAACTCAGCTTATTCTTTCTTTCACTAGAGTATTTTATGGGTTCAGAGAAGCCTCAGAACTGCCGACATATTTTAATTTTGCTCTCCTGGTTCTGCATTCCTTCAAAGCAGGTTAACAGTTAATTCAACTGAGAAAGAAAGAAAGTATTGTTTCACTGTGAGAATATCAGCAGAACATGGAAACTTGGGAAGATTGATTCTTCTTTCAGAGAATTTCCATATTTTGGGGCACAGCAATGGTAATGGTAATGGTAATTAAACTCTAGTACCATGCTGTTTAACCACCTCAAATTCCTAATTAACTTAGTGAGATTTTTAAACCTGCCACAATTTTAAAGTTGAGTTTAGGGTTCAGGCTTTGAGTTAACATTCATGAGTTGGCATTCATGAGTCGGCATTCATTACACAAGGATGATGGACCACAGAGATCATATGACAAAATATACACAGATGTATGTACATGGCATAGTCAGAGGGGTTAATGACACAGKTCTAGCAACTCAGAAGCAACTATAGCCATATAATTCTAAATTAGTCTCAAATGGATCAACAGATAAACACTGCTTCCTGACAGGAATCTAGTGAACCATAGTCCCACATCCTATCTGGAAAAATATTTTTGAAAACAAAAAGATTGGCAACTGTGTTTATTAAGCCTTATCCAGGTTATTTTGCTCTAGGGCTTGCAGATCGCTTTATAACATTAAATTTGTTTTTGTAAAAGCACTACTTCAGTATTACATTGTCCAGTCCAGAGTTACCTGTTTAACGTTCCCTTTTTGGAAGGGACTGTCCTAGAATTTATGGCAGAATATGGTGGAATTGCTACAAAGGGAGGAAAGGACTTTGCTAATATTTCTTCCCCATCCGTCTCTGATTTCTAAGAAATATTTATACTCCTGAAGGTAAAGGAACCTCCTGTTGTTTCTTTCTATTTATCGAAAGTAAATTACCAAGGCCACCCCAACGGCTTAGTGGAGAGAGTAATACAGAAACAGGAATGCTCTGGCTCCCTACGGCCAGCTGGGCTTGGAACAGAGAGCGCTGTGACAGGGTGAAGAATGAATTATGCTTTCCTACAATGAAGTGGCTGGCTATCAAGCAATTTTGCAGCCTTAAAGGTATAATTTTTGCTTTCCCTGCTGCAAGAGAAGCTCACGGATACAGGCTGTTGTCACAAGTAGTTACAGGGATAGTTAACGTTGGAGGGGTTTTTGGCAAATCAAATTTTTTTTTTCCTGAGGAGAAAGCTTTTGGCAAAGGACTCCGCCAGACTGTGTGATCTCCAGGACTGCTGCCCCCTTCTTCAGCGTGCACAGACACCTTTTTTGGCATGTGCCTTGGCCAGGGTCAGTCGAACAAGGGAGGGTTAGCACTCAGATTTCGGGGGCTCCCTTTGCCAAAAGCTAAGCTGTTAGGTAGTGCTGCAGCAGCGGCGCAGACTTCCCACTTCACTCTGCCAGTGACCTTCGCACAGACTTGGATATACCACCTTCCTCAGGGTGAGGAGCAATTCCCTCTCACGCTGCTTAGTCCAGAAATTTATCTCAGCAAATACCACAAATCATGTCATGCCGAGGAGAACTATTAAAGCGGTGCTGTGCAATGTGAATTGCTGTCCACAAGGGACTGCACCAAGAAGACTGCCTAACCCATTTTGTTTAACTTTTATTTAAACAGCCCTGAAAGGGGAAGCTGCGTTGCTACTCTGGAAATTACAACTTTCATCTCATTTGAGCCACACATTCCTCAGTTAAACTGCAGAAATAATTTAAGAACAAACTCCCCAATAAGACTCTTTTCTACATTTCCTGGAAATACGTTACTTCCAGTGTTGCAAACTAAATAGAGCCTTACTAATTTAGGCGGGTTAGAGTTCTTTTAGTAGCCCCAATAAACTCAAATGTCAGGCTCATTACMTGCGTTTTCACACGCCTCAAAACAACAACACGCCACGCCGCCGCGGCGCTGATCCCTCCCAACTCGATCCTGCCGCAGCGCTTGCACAGACCGCGCCACTCGCTCCCTCGCCCCGCACTGTCCAGGGCAGGAATGGGCAGAACCACACCAGCGCTTAGTTTCCCCTTAACGAYAGCTGCTTTCCGCAGCCCGCTTTAGCACGCACATCGCAGCTTAGAGGGGCCAGCATTTACTGGGTTGTTCAAGCACTGTTCGGAGTTTTGCTGGGCAGATAACAATAACAACTTGGGTGTAGAGTGAAACGAAGATACAGCTGTTTGTGCCAAGCATTCAGTTCATGGCAATACTTCATAGGAATTATTCTCTGTAACAACTGAACTGTCATATCCTACAACTACATCCCAGGCAACCTCCCAGCTGAGCTCGCTAAGGCTGCTGTCTGATGTGCTCTACATACAAACACCCAGAACTACCCAGATGTTCTCTATGTAAAACATTTGGTTTGAAACATGCAGCATTTCYTTCCAAAAAGCCATTACATTTGTTTAATGGACTCACATAGTTCAACTAAAATATCCTGGAGCAGAGATTTGACTGCAACTCTACTCTACAAGCCTCATCTGAAAAAAAAAAAAAAAAGAAAAAAAGAAAGAAAAAGTAAATGAGAATGCTTTATATGATTTATGCTGTCTTTATGATCAGCCAGTTCATAAAATACAAGCTTTGCTCTACAGACAATAACACAAATTGCTTTCAAGAGTGTTGTTTAGTCCCTGTGTTAACCAAATATTTCAATTGAAGCAAAGGGCCAACTCTACTCTTCAGTTTACAACAGTGTTAATGTAACCATGAGCAGCATTTTACCCACGGACATCACAAGGGATATGATTTTTTTTAGTTTTACACTCAAAGAGAGTGAATAATGATATCCAATAATGATAACCAGTTACATTCATGGCTACAGAGTTTTCTTTTCATCTGCAAAAGGCTGGAAGAAGGTTAAAGTACAGAATGAAATTATTTTCCCTGACAAATTCCTCTCTAGTAATATGCAATCCACAATGAAGCATTTCATAGGTCCCATTAGAACACATTCTCATAATGAAATGCCAGACAGGATGAACTGAGAGAACACATTTGTTTCACAGAAATAGAGAGACGGAGAGAAAATCCTCATATTGCACGCAGAATAGACCTATTGTTGAAAATCAGGGGTAGTCCAGGGCCTTGATGTAAATACACCACGCAGTCTAGCTGAAGGCCTTGTTCTCTCCAGGTCCTAAGGACTTGAAGTGGTATGGAGTAGTGACCAATCATGAAGCAGATGCAACAACCTGGGGGCTTTGGAAAAGGTGRCACCATTGCTTCAAGCATGTGCCTAGACCCACGAAAGAGGACGTCACTTTACCAGCTATCTTCCTAAGACAGAGATGGTTACACACGTTTAAGACAAGGCTAGGCTCAGTGAAGTGTTGAAACCAGCGTAGATCGTCCTCTTTGTGGCTCTGCCACAGATGCTCTGGATGACCTTAGGGAAACCACTTACCCCCTCAGTGCTCAAACTACAGCTGTAACAACACAATCCTATAGGAGACAGCGCTTAAACCCACAGAAGAGTGTTTCTTTATTTCACCTTATTTTAGTACCCCAAAGAAAATAAATACTACTAGGAAAGGATATCTGTGCTTGCCAGAACTGCTCCCACTGTTCAGCTCCTGCTCATCCTGGGATGGCCCAAGGTGCAACTTTTGCACTTGACTAGCTGATCCAGCAAAACTAACGCAACATTTAAGTATAGATGTTGCCTCATTTCCTCTTTGGAAAAATGGAGGGAATAATTCCACTTACTAAACAAAAGAATTGTGAGGCAAGGAAAGAGTTTCTGAGGTGCTCCAATAGTAGAGTGATGAATGACACACAAAGCCTATAAATAAATACAAATGAGGGAAAGCTGAACTGTACAAAAGGAAGAGGCAGCTTAGCGTAAAGGACAGTGTATGACTCATGTATAGGTCTGGTTAAAAATTATCTTCCTGAGGGGGTAATGTGGATGTCTCTCAACTGTACCCCTATGCAGGTCAGCTAAGCCCACGCCAAATCTATTCCTGGCATCAGAACCAAGTGAATTATAAAAATATGTACTAAGCCTCCCCACCACCAAAGCCAGCTAATCCTAACTATCACATTACAGTTGTCAAGCATAGGTCCAAATGTCCTGCTTACTTCTGTATCTTAAATACCATTGTGCTCAAACAGTAGTATAGTAGTACACAGATATTTCATGCTCTAAGCTGTGCAGGGGTACAGCATTCAACAACCAGGGATGTTTCACTTTTCAGTATTCTCCTACCAGACACCTTTTTCCTGTGCCAAAATGTTTCTGCAGGAACGATGAACTGCAGCCTGGCACTGCTGAAATCACTGCTAAGAATGATGTTTAAAGTTTAAGGACATCTTCAGGTGCCCTAGCTTCCAAGACTACCCAATGGGCTAACAGGCAATCATGCCTTGCAACAGACATAATTAAACTCCATTCTAGAAGTTACTTGATTTGATTTATGCAGAATGCAATGGCAAAAATAAACAAATGAATGAAATCTCCAAACATATGCCATAGGAGTTTCTTTTTTAAAAAAAAATGCTTAGCAATCTTCCTCCTTTAAAATTACATGCAAAAGGCTTACTCTTTTAGCATTAACAACAACAAAACAGTGTTCAACAAAAAGGAAAACTTGTTTAGTACCAGAAAGATCAAACAGATATACTTTCATCCAATTCTTGTTGCTACCTTTTGTGATCAGCACTGTAAAAAAAATTCATACTCACTTTTAAAGTAACACTTTTATCTTAAATAAAGGGAGATATCATTCATTATCAGGGGTTTTGAGGAGATTAGAAACTGTAAGAGAGATGAAATCCCTTTTTTGTGAATGGGAAACATGATATGGAGGCTTTTGTGATTTCCATCTACAGCCTGCTGATCTATCCATGAATGGCTAAATTTAGTTTCCAAACTTGGAACAGTATCTTTTCATAGGAACAATGAATTTCTTTTTTAAGTCCAATATCCCTTAACTACTGTCCATATTCCAAGGCACTAGTGCTTGACTCAGCTCTCGATCACAGTGAGACATTAGCATAATTACAAGTTCCTCAAGCAGCTAGACCTCAGAGCAGAGACATTTGGCTCCTCTACAGTTTTTGCCTAAGTTGTCCCATATGCCAGCAGTGGGGCCAGAGTAGCTATGGGGCTCTAGGCTTAACATAATATTTAGGGCTCACCACAGGCAGATATCCCTGAGGAAGACAAGGTGATGAGGATGGAGTTGCCTTTCCAGCATTAATGCTGTGTTATAGACAGCTCCACAGAGTATGCAGGACCTCTCTCCTYACTTCCACAGCATCCAAAACTGCCCTTGGCCCACTCTGAAAAAGCACAGTGGGAACAAGGACAGTTGCAAGTGGCCTGCACAGGGCTGAGCAGAGTTACAATAAAAGACCCGGGCTGAGCAGGAAGATGAGTGAGCAGGCTTGTGAAGAGGAGAGTTTTCTATTACAGACTGGGCTGAGGTGTTGTGAGAAAGATAGTGAGCTRGAAGGGGAGGCTGAGGAGTCACCCTGAAATTAGTTGTGTTGGTCAAATATTAACTTGACCACTGTCAACTGTCTTCTTAACAATGTTTTCGCTCTAGTTAATAGAGGTCACTGAAATAGATTCTGCAGCCATGAAATAAGTCATAAACCACTAAATAACCTGCATTTTTTTTGTGATTTTGCCTTTACCCTCAACTGGTCAGGACTATTTTGAACATTCCAGTCATGTCAAGTCCCTTTCCCAAAACTGCTTCATTGTTGCGTATTTATATCAGGAATTACTCATTACAATATTTTATTTTTTTTTCCTCCATGTGTAAGAATAGAGACTAAAAAAAAAATCACATTTGAGCAAGATCCAGAACTTGCATCCAATTGTGGGCCAGTGACAGTTTTAAGGGCTGACATCTTGTAAACCATCAAAGCTAGCAGCAAATGCTATCTGCCTTTGGAGGGTTAAGTACTAATGCTATGCATTAGTTTAAAGGAATGAATTGAGGTGATTAGTTCAGGATGATCGAGATCCATGGTGATTAATTTAAAATATGAAAAATATTGAACTAAAATGAGAGCATTAAACAGCATATCAGCAGTAGATAGCTACAGTCTGGTATCCTCCACCCATTTCCCATTGTAGCATGTAGTAAAGGTTATAGGACGGCTTCTACATCTATGCAACATCTGGCATTTTTGGTGTGGGTCCAGGCTGTTTGATCAGGATGGCCAGACACCATAGCCTCATGCAATATCTCACTCAGCCCCCTAGTGTTCAAAGGTCTGGGATCCTCTAATTTATATAATGTACCATGTTGTCTGTGAAGACATGGTGATAAATATATTCTGTTTAAAAGCAGATACTTCTCAAATCATAACTTGCAGATGCTCAAAGTCTTTCATGTGGGTAAGACAAATGAGAGCCATAGAGACCGATTTTGTAGCCAGGGAGTACAGGAAGCAACAGCAGGAGAACACTATTGAAAGCCTGGATACACTTATGGCTTTAATGAATTGGTCATCAAATATAACAACACACATATGCAGTTTTTACCTTGCTTTGTAGTTCACTCCCTGCCCCCCACCCCCAGCTATTCCCCATATATCTAGCAAAGTGGAAATTATTTTGAGTTTAGTTTATTAAATGGACACACATGGTACTCACATCTGCTGGAAGATATTTGAGGGAAACACTGACAAATATCATTTGCATATTTAGTAACAGACTTTTTTCATCTGAGACATTTCCTCTGAAATACCAACTATTCCAAGCACATTGACCCATCAGAGGTAACAACAAGAATATTTTCTATAAAGTGTCAGGTGCACACCTGGACAGTTTAAGGACAAAGCCTGACTTATAAAGAAGGCAAGGAAGGGACGAGATCAGCACTCTGTGTAGATCAAAGATCCCCATGCCAAAATATTCATATCCCTGGTGGCCCGCAACTCATCAAAACTGTACGTCAGAGCTGGGCACTGGCAGCAGCCACTGCCTGCATCAGGAGCTGTGGATGTTCCAGCCACTCTGCACAACCGAGCTGCTGGCTATGGCCACAACTGCTCCTTGCTCCCAGCCCACTGCATGCCTGCAGGCACATCTGCACTTCTAGCTCAGAAGCATCAACCAGAGCCAAGGCGAAAAACATGGCTTTGGTCCCACTTCACTTAGGTAGAGGGTGCAAGAGGACAGCAAGGACAACAACAGTGTCTTAGCAGGAGGAACCCGCTTGYACAGTAGGAGGGGATGCTATGGTGCAAGTCTCCTGGTCTGGGAAGACAGATGGTACGGTAAGTGTGGTCCAGCAGACAAAGGACTGAGAATCCTGCCGCTGTCACCAGCCACAGAGGTGCCCACGTCAAGGCAAAGTCAGAAGTCGGGCAGACTGTGCTGATGAATCCCTGGTATATGACATTGAAAATATGCCACTTACGCTCTGCATTTTGATTATCATACCTTTACTCATGTTGACRTGCCTGTGTTCATGCCTAATATACGTGCGACTGATTTTTAACCCACATATGGCATTCTTCCTTGGCACTGCTGTGGCCACCATGTGCCTCTTCCTGATTCTTCAACCAGCAAAAATTCTCTAGTTATTTATTTACCAGACAAAACACAGACTAACTGCGATTACAGTTCTATAAAGGATAAACAATTGCTAGCAAGAACTGCACATTCCAAATGGTTTTATTCAATATGCATGACCCCGAACTACAATATATACAATAATTGTCTCCACATGTCAAATCCACATTGTGGTTCTTAAAAAATAATAATAATTTTTAAAACACATGCCACCAAAAACACAATATATTTTATCTATATCTAATGAAAGACATTGTACAAGTAATTTCCATTCTGCCGAATTCTCTCACATATGGTACTTTGAAACCATTTGTAAAAATGCTTAGGCATTTTTACAGTGTTTTAAGCTGAGGACTGCGTTATAAACATTGGCTCAAATTCTGCTGTGATTTTCAGATTTAGTGGGATCACAGTATACATATAGCAGGTCAAAATTCACCCATTAATTAATCTAGCTTCCTTACACTAAGTAGTACCCCTTCACATAGGGATATACTGAGACATAGGAAAGGTTACCTGCTGAAAATTGCTCAATCTAATGAAAAAAGAAGCAACAGACCCTCAAAACCTTCTAATTCTTTCACATATGAAGGACTCCAACATCTTTGAGGGAATACTACTTGATGCTCACTCAAGGCTAAAGAAGAAAATGTTGTTCTTTAAATTGAGTAAAAGATTTGACAAGCTAATATATTTGATGATCCCTTACTGGCTAGTCATTAATTCAGACTTTTATACCACTGAACTATACTCCTCTGAACCAAGCTGCTGCTCTAATAGGACTTTTCAGCACATAATACAATGATTTTAGACTAGTGTCTTTCACCTAATAACCTGCTGTAATCAGTAATTTCTGTTTGCAGTCCTTGAAATTCAGTTCTTCCTTGATTTTTCTGTTACACAAGCATGTATGCAAAGACTGAATGAAGCAATTTTTTTACAACCTGACGGTAACTCCTATTGTAGTAAGCCTGCGGTATTCACTACAAACACACGAGATTAGATGTGGTAGTTTTTTTTCTTTTCCCTTTAGAGTCTCAGAACATAGCTAATAATTAGGGATGGAACAAATAACAGATTAACAACAAACTATATGCAAGTCTATATCTTCTTTCCAATTTCCATGCATTCCAGATCTAGAATTTCCATGCTTTGGTACAAATTGTACAGAAGACAACTGAAGTTTCAGGAACATGCCGTTACCAGCATTGCGAAAACATGTCCAAGTTTAGCCACGTTATGAATCGCTAGGTAAAAAAAAAAAAAAAAAAAAAAAAAAAAAAAGATACATTCTCAGGAAAAAAAAAAGTTAGCTTTTGGCATCTAATCTACTTCTTGCAAGAACCCCTCTTCCACTGAGGAATCTCTGGCTCCCTATAGCTGCTCAGTGGCTGGGAGGCATATGCAGGACCCATTGCAGCCTGCAAGGACTCTGCAGRCAGCTACGAGCTGCGAAGCAGTGAGCAAAGCAGCACCTTCCGCGCGGGTCATGGCGCTGGCATGCAGAACAAAGGCAGAGGCAGCAGCACAAGTGCAGCRCAAAGGGGTCAGGACTGAAGAGCAAAGCTGAATGTCATACAGGGACAAACGCTCCAGGCAAAGAGCGGGAGCRGACTGCAAAAAGAAGACTGAGCTCTGCTGCTCAGCTGTCATCTGTCGGACTCTGATGTTACATGCTCTGCATGTCTGAAAAATCAGGTATTAGGCTGTGCACTCAAAACTAGCAAACACTTCTGATGATTTTGACTTTAATCTACAATTTTTTTTTTCATGTGTCAAATGAGGGTAGTGATACAAGCCGTTATTACTATTATTCATGTGTATTATCATAGCTGCAGAAGTCACATTCATGAACCAAGAGCCTGCTGTGCAAAGCACTGTACCAGCACTTCACATTACAGCAGTGTTGAGTAGATACTTCCACCTGTATCTGCAAGAAAGATATTTTAATGAAAACAACAAATAAAAATCCCAAAAAATAAGTTTGCGCCAGATTTGGACATTATTGTGCAAATGATGCATACTGAATGACCAASACAAAAATCAATAGGAAGTACTGGTCCACATGCTAAACGAAGCAGAAGTTCTGAGGAAAACAAGGAAGTATATCATGTCATTAAAATCATATGATAATTCATGTGCGTAAGAGAAGAGTGGGATACTGACATTTTCTATTTGTGGAAAGTTTGACTTTGCAACATTAACACGCTTTTAACATAACTTTTTTATTAACTGGGACAGACTAGTTCTTGAAGGCTGCCAGAGCACTTCCAGTTCTTTGTATGGAAGATACACTGAGAAAACAAAGGCGAATGTGTGTCCAGGCAATTAGTAATGAGCCACTGAATCCCAGCGTACTGACTGTTAACCAAGCTTGAGGTTCCTGACTGAAGCGCTTGAAAGTGGCGGACAGCCACCTCCCTCCTTATGGCACCAGCAAACCTGACAAGAAAATTGGGACAAACATCCTACTTGGCTTTCGCTGTCCCTGGTAACCCATGAACGCATTTTTATCTTGTCATTTGAAATGTTTAAAAGCAACACTGCAAACAAATGAATGGTTGTGCGGTAAGAAAGGTCTTAATTGCTGACATGACAGAGCTGTCACTGCTGGCATTTGTGTTTTGGGATTGCCATAATACTGAGAAATATAATCTGCAAAGCAAGGGCTTCTTTGGATATATAATGTTTCTGTTTCAGATTTTCAAAAGCCCTGTGTGGATTTCCTGAATCATCACAAAGCAGAATTATTTCAAAGTAAAGATTTGCACTGCAGCTGCACATGAAAATAGTTAGGTTGATCTAAGGCTTTTTTTTTTAAAAAAAAAAAAGAAGTAAAATGTTAATTTGGAAACCAATTTCATCCAACAACATCCTTCCACCTGCATTTCTATACAAAAAAAAGATAAATAACATGCACCATTAACCGTAACATGCCTGCACAAATATGCACCACATGCCTGGTTTTCATATTGGGCTGCAGCTTGTCATCAATTCCCAAAATAATTAACTTGCTAGAGGAATGGCTAGAGAAGAATAGTGCTTCCTCCACCTGCTGGCGAGGAGGAAGAAAAGAAGTCCTGCCTCTGAGGCAGAGAGAAGAAAGTAAGGGAGGAGCAGAGGCCCCCACAGCTATTCTCTACCATCTCCCAAGTGCAGCCTTGGGAAAGAAAGGGAAAAAAAGCTCCTTGCTTTTGCAGAGAGGAGCATCTGTGTTGCGGACAGATGGCAACTGAAAAAAAAGAGCAGCTAACACTGGCTGCTTCGTGACAGGTTATAAAGAATGGCAGGCAATGCTAGCAAGCTTCACGTCCAGTGCCGGGAGAGCACAAGTCTCCCAAAGAGGCCACAGTATTAAACTATTGAGCTCAGCTCTGCTGCAAGTGCGTCAGGCAGCACAACAGGCTTCCTTTCACCAGGTGTCTTCCCTGCTTTACAGAGCGGCAWACTAAGATTAACAAAAATGTATCCATGCAATACCAGGCAGTGCCTTCTGTACAATTTCAGAACTTAAAAAAAGACAGATTAAAAAGACTAGAAATGCCCATCTAATTTAGAGTTGTATTGCAAAGAGTCTTTACTCCAGTGGGCCCTTTACTTGCAGCAGAATCGAGCAGCATCTACCTTCTTTGCGTATCTTGCATGCGAATGGCTAGAGATGGTCGATAGCCAGCAAATCTTCAACATCCAGCAAATCTTATGCTGACATAAGTGTAACCGGATTTCTTGGCTAGCAAATACTGAATGCATAACATGAGCAAAAGTTCAGCTCTTTGGTTTAACATGTGCAAGATGACAAGAAGAGAAAACACCCACAGAAATGTCAACATGAGTGCTACTTCACAGGCTTGCAATATCATCTCTTCATCCTTACACTTACTAGCAGGTGCATTAATTTAAAATATCATAAGTTACACAGCATATACTGAGCCAGTACTAATGAAGGAAATCTTTCTGGCAAAATTGGGCACTTCGTACGTCATGTGGTGGGCATTATTTTAACTGCTTTGTGCAGCACGCAATACTGTCTGTAGTCACTGTGGTAACTAATACACAAATTCATATACGTTGTTTCCAATAACAAACTAAATATATCATACAATCTACCCCGGAGCTTTATTGCAGGAAACTTTATGATCACATTTCAGTGAGATAAAAGGAAAAAGAAACATAACCTGTTGAAAAGTGCCAAATATTACTTCCATTCAAGTCAACAGGGATCTTGCTATTGATTTTGAATGGCACAAGACTAAAGTATGTATGTACCTGGGACTGAACTGTCTTCTCATCCTCTTATTTCATTAACTCAAATTTGCCAATTTCTGTTTCATGCTTGAGCTGTTTATTGTAGCCATGCAGATGGCAGCAAATCCAAAGTTCATGTTTCATATTAAAAGCCTGGTTAATCACACAAATATCTCTATGAAACACTACACAGCTAAAGAGATTGTTAGTGAACAAAAAAATGGAAAGGCCAAATATGAGAAAAACTTGGACAGGGCTGAAYACTGGGAACACAATGTTGCTTCCAAGGTCCAGGTTTGCAGTCTGTTACTATACAGCTTCAAATATCTGCTTACTGCTGAGTAAAGAAAAAGATTATTAGCTAAACCAGTAGCAGAATGGGAAGCAAACAGATTAGACTAGAGTGACCTTGGGACTCTTGCTACCTAGCTTCTGGTTTTAGACGATTTGCTTTGGAAGTCCCGGTAGGAATGGTGCCTGCCACATTGCTCTCTCTGTGCATCCCCTGCTGGACACACTGCAGCATCTAGGCAAACTTTTTCACACTGTAAATGCTAGTGACTAATAAGAATAGAGGAGAAAAAGGGGAAGGGAAGGACAAAACCTGAAGGAAAACTCTATCCCTCTCTGACCAGTCTCCCTGTCAGTGCTCTCTGCTCATTGACAGAAAGCAATTTTCAGGGGGGTAATTAATATTCACTGGAACAGGTAGACAAGGAAACCATCAGAAAACAAGATGTGTTTTCTCTTCATTCAGGTCTGGCTGGATTCCTGACAACTAGCTTCTATTCTGTAAGTAGACAAAATGTGGATATTTTACATACATTCACAGACATGGAAGTTCAAATAGAAACATTACACCCAAACTTGACTGTAGACAAGTTCATAATTAATAATTATGAAGTGCTATATGCCCAAGGTTATATTACTACAATATAAAACTAATACCCCCATAAGGATTTGTTTAGTTTCTACATACCAGATGATAGAGTAGGTGTTAAATTTTTATTGCCCTTAAGATTCTGTGAGTATTTTGATTTTTCACTCTCTCCATCTCCAAGATCATATTAGGCATATAAATTCTGCTCAGACCACATCATCTAACTATCATTAGCTGTACAGCTTCAGCGCTTGACAGTTAACAAAATATGGAAAGAGCAGATATGATGTTAGCTTAAAGGGAAGATATGTCTACACTACATCCTTTCCTCTGAGAGGACCTGTACCAAAACCATATCTGGTTTAAACTACAGTCCCATTCTCAAATCTTTAAAAAAGGTATTCTCAATATATTTGTTTGCTAGATTGTGCAATCCACTTCAAAGTTATCTACCTATAAAATGATACTTAGTAAGTAATATAGCCTAGAAGCTTTTGCTAGCCTGAAACTGTAAAACAGTCAAGACAGCAAACTTTAAAAATCATACATTTGGAGTAAGCATGTGCAAAGATGTCCATCTCTGGTTTCTCTTTAGCCAGCCTCCAAATGAGCTAATAAACTGAAAGCATACATGATATGACTCTACAACTTGGCTGAAACTCTCATTTTCACTGTCGACACAAAGATATTCAGTTGCAAAGTAAACACCTCTTATTAAAGCCGTTGCATCTCCAATTTGTTTTTCTGTTTTACAGTTGCTTCTGCCTCTCAGTGTGTGCTGACTTTGCAGACAACCAAAAATAAAAAAATAAATAAACGAAACAAAACCTGTAATGTCACTAGGGAAATGCCTTGCTCTAATATGAAGTCTGGTGAAAAATCAATTAGTCTACTTCGTATGAAAAGCTGTGTTAAGAGCTCTTTAGAAAAGCATCTACTTCTCCGGGCAGTCTTTAAAGCAATGCCTGCCCCTCATTCGCTTGTCCTCTGTGAATGGTTACATACTTCAGGGAAGGAAAAATGACAATAACTGACTAATGCATACATTTCTTCAATTGTATTTTTGTGCTCTGTTGGAGCGCTGTACCAATGAGGAAATGCTGAGGCTGAGTTATTACAGGACAGTCTCAGGGCTGCTTTAATACTTGCGCCAGCCGGCACAACCGAGCAGTGAAACGGATCGTAAAAACCAATGGGGCCGTGTTGCAGTCCCTGCAGGTTTTTTTTTAAGGTGTCAGCAAAGTTCAGGTCGCAAAAGTACAACTGAACCACAGCGTTTTTAATTTAAGAACCAACATTTGGCACTCTGGCGGTGCTTTATGAGCTGCTTGGGTTAGCTGGGGAATGTGACAGGTTTCCCTACAGCGTTAATTTCCAGTTAGGAAAGAATAAACTGTTAGTGGTGCGCCCATGTGCAAAAATAAAAACAATGAGCCACCCTATTTTTTCCAATAATAATAATATACCATTTTTAAAAGTGATGTGTAACTATACTACCTTCCCCCTTTCCAAAAATAAATGAGTAATTGCTGCCTAGGACTTGCACTCACAGCACCGGACCCAAAGGAAGGTGCGATGCAGAGGAGCTCCCGGAGGGCACCGGCACCGGTGCCCGGGCGGCTCTCGCCCGCCGCAGAGCTCCGCGGGGCACCGGCTCGGGGATGCCTCGAATCGGCTTTAATTTTGAAATAAGTGTTAAAAACARTAATAACCGCAACCCGAAGAGAGCAGCCCGTCTTACCACTCTGCCGGAAAACCTCTCGATGGCCCGCTTGACTTTGCCGTAGGTGCCTTTGCCCAGCGTCTCCTGCAGCTCGTAGCGGTGCTTCAGGTTGTGCTTGTGGTGATGCCGCTTCACCCCCTGCTGCTTCCTCGGCTCCGGGGCGGCCGCTACCGCCGCCGCCTCCGGGCGCGGAGCCTCCGCGAGCGGCTCCTCCATGGCGGCCGCCGCCCCGGAGCCGCCGGCGAGGC